>NW_027520315.1:0-188378 GCF_051991245.1 Festucalex cinctus
TTATGGCTGTCAAAATCTAAACCAAACGTTGTGCACTCAAATCTTTTGCTGTATTTAGTTTATTTTGGCATCCGGATGATGATTCTAGCATGAAATGGCTTGGGCACCTGTTAATTTTAAGATTTTGACACATTCAGCTCAAATGTACAATCATGCGCTAAAAACGCATTTAAAGCAATAAAAAGGTGATTATGGCTGTCAAACCTAAACCAAACGTTGTGCACTCAAATCTTTTGCTGTATTTTAGTTTATTTTGGCATCCGGATGATGATTCTAGCATGAAATTGCTTGGGCACCTGTTAATTTTTAAGATTTTGACACATTCAGCTCAAATGTACACAATTGCTGATTTATGGCTGTCAAATCTAAACCAAACGTTGTGCACTCAAATCTTTTGCTGTATTAGTTTATTTTGGCATCCGGATGATGAATCTAGCATGAAATTGCTTGGGCACCTGTTAATTTTTAAGATTTTGACACATTCAGCTCAAATGCACAATCATGCGCTAAAAACGCATTTAAGCAATAAAAGGTGATAATGGCTGTCAAAACTAAACCAAACGTTGTGCACTCAAATCTTTTGCTGTATTTAGTTTATTTTGGCATCCGGATGATGATTCTAGCATGAAATTGCTTGGGCACCTGTTAATTTTTAAGATTTTGACACATTCAGCTCAAATGTACAATCATGCGCTAAAAACGCATTTAAAGCAATAAAAAGGTGATTATGGCTGTCAAACTAAACAAACGTTGTGCACTCAAATCTTTTGCTGTATTTAGTTTATTTTGGCATCCGGATGATGATTCTAGCATGAAATTGCTTGGGCACCTGTTAATTTTTAAGATTTTGACACATTCAGCTCAATGTACACAATTGCTGATTATGGCTGTCAAATCTAAACCAAACGTTGTGCACTCAAATCTTTTGCTGTATTTAGTTTATTTTGGCATCCGGATGAGGATTCTAGCATGAAATTGCTTGGGCACCTGTTAATTTTAAGATTTTGACACATTCAGCTCAAATGTACAATCATGCGCTAGAAACCGCATTTAAAAGCAATAAAAAGGTGATTATGGCTGTCAAACCTAAACCAAACGTTGTGCACTCTAATCTTTTGCTGTATTTAGTTTATTTTGGCATCCGGATGATGATTCTAGCATGAAATTTGCTTGGGCACCTGTTAATTTTTAAGATTTTGACACATTCAGCTCAAATGTACACAATTGCTGATTATGGCTGTCAAATCTAAACCAAACGTTGTGCACTCAAATCTTTTGCTGTATTTAGTTTATTTTGGCATCCGGATGATGATTCTAGCATGAAATTGCTTGGGCACCTGTTAATTTTTAAGATTTTGACACATTCAGCTCAAATGTACAATCATGCGCTAAAAACGCATTTAAAGCAATAAAAGGTGATTATGGCTGTCAAACCTAAACCAAACGTTGTGCACTCAAATCTTTTGCTGTATTTAGTTTATTTTGGCATCCGGATGATGATTCTAGCATGAATTGCTTGGGCACCTGTTAATTTTTAAGATTTTGACACATTCAGCTCAAATGTACACAATTGCTGATTATGGCTGTCAAATCTAAACCAAACGTTGTGCACTCAAATCTTTGCTGTATTTAGTTTATTTGGCATCCGGATGATGATTCTAGCATGAATTTGCTTGGGCACCTGTTAATTTTTAAGATTTTGACACATTCAGCTCAAATGTACAATCATGCGCTAAAAACGCATTTAAAGCAATAAAAAGGTGATTATGGCTGTCAAACCTAAACCAAACGTTGTGCACTCAAATCTTTTGCTGTATTTAGTTTATTTTGGCATCCGGATGATGATTCTAGCATGAAATTGCTTGGGCACCTGTTAATTTTTAAGATTTTGACACATTCCAGCTCAAATGTACACAATTGCTGATTATGGCTGTCAAATCTAAACCAAACGCTGTGCACTCAAATCTTTTGCTGTATTTAGTTTATTTTGGCATCCGGATGATGATTCTAGCATGAAATTGCTTGGGCACCTGTTAATTTTTAAGATTTTGACACATTCAGCTCAAATGTACAATCATGCGCTAAAAACGCATTTAAAGCAATAAAAAGGTGATTATGGCTGTCAAACCTAAACCAAACGTTGTGCACTCAAATCTTTTGCTGTATTTAGTTTTATTTTGGCATCCGGATGATGATTCTAGCATGAAATTGCTTGGGCACCTGTTAATTTTTAAGATTTTGACACATTCAGCTCAAATGTACAATCATGCGCTAAAAACGCATTTAAAGCAATAAAAAGGTGATTATGGCTGTCAAACCTAAACCAAACGTTGTGCACTCAAATCTTTTGCTGTATTTAGTTTATTTTGGCATCCGGATGATGATTCTAGCATGAAATTGCTTGGGCACCTGTTAATTTTTAAGATTTTGACACATTCAGCTCAAATGTACACAATTGCTGATTATGGCTGTCAAATCTAAACCAAACGCTGTGCACTCAAATCTTTTGCTGTATTTAGTTTATTTTGGCATCCGGATGATGATTCTAGCATGAAATTGCTTGGGCACCTGTTAATTTTTAAGATTTTGACACATTCAGCTCAAATGTACAATCATGCGCTAAAAACGCATTTAAAAGCAATAAAAAGGTGATTATGGCTGTCAAACCTAAACCAAACGTTGTGCACTCAAATCTTTTGCTGTATTTAGGTTTATTTTGGCATCCGGATGATGATTCTAGCATGAAATTGCTTGGGCACCTGTTAATTTTTAAGATTTTGACACATTCAGCTCAAATGTACACAATTGCTGATTATGGCTGTCAAATCTAAACCAAACGCTGTGCACTCAAATCTTTGCCTGTATTTAGTTTATTTTGGCATCCCGGATGATGATTCTAGCATGAAATTGCTTGGGCACCTGTTAATTTTTAAGATTTTGACACATTCAGCTCAAATGTACAATCATGCGCTAAAAACGCATTTAAAGCAATAAAAAGGTGATTATGGCTGTCAAACCTAAAACCAAACGTTGTGCACTCAAATCTTTTGCTGTATTTAGTTTATTTTGACATCCGGATGATGATTCTAGCATGAAATTGCTTGGGCACCTGTTAATTTTTAAGATTTTGACACATTCAGCTCAAATGTACACAATTGCTGATTATGGCTGTCAAATCTAAACCAAACGTTGTGCACTCAAATCTTTTGCTGTATTTAGTTTATTTTGGCATCCGGATGATGATTCTAGCATGAAATGGCTTGGGCACCTGTTAATTTTTAAGATTTTGACACATTCAGCTCAAATGTACAATCATGCGCTAAAAAACGCATTTAAAGCAATAAAAAGGTTATTATGGCTGTCAAACCTAAACCAAACGTTGTGCACTCAAATCTTTTGCTGTATTTAGTTTATTTTGGCATCCGGATGATGATTCTAGCATGAAATTGCTTGGGCACCTGTTAATTTTTAAGATTTTGACACATTCAGCTCAAATGTACACAATTGCTGATTATGGCTGTCAAATCTAAACCCAAACGTTGTGCACTCAAATCTTTTGCTGTATTTAGTTTATTTTGGCATCCGGATGATGATTCTAGCATGAATTGCTTGGGCACCTGTTAATTTTTAAGATTTTGACACATTCAGCTCAAATGTACACAATAGCTGATTATGGCTGTCAAATCTAAACCAAACGTTGTGCACTCAAATCTTTTGCTGTATTTAGTTTATTTTGGCATCCGGATGATGATTCTAGCATGAAATTGCTTGGGCACCTGTTAATTTTTAAGATTTTGACACATTCAGCTCAAATGTACAATCATGCGCTAAAAAACGCATTTAAAGCAATAAAAGGTGATTATGGCTGTCAAACCTAAACCAAACGTTGTGCACTCAAATCTTTTGCTGTATTTAGTTTATTTTGGCATCCGGATGATGATTCTAGCATGAAATTGCTTGGGCTCCTGTTAATTTTTAAGATTTTGACACATTCAGCTCAAATGTACACAATTGCTGATTATGGCTGTCCAAATCTAAACCAAACGTTGTGCACTCAAATCCTTTGCTGTATTTAGTTATTTTGGCATCCGGATGATGATTCTAGCATGAAATTGCTTGGGCACCTGTTAATTTTTAAGATTTTGACACATTCAGCTCAAATGTACAATCATGCGCTAAAAACGCATTTAAAGCAATAAAAAGGTGATTATGGCTGTCAAACCTAAACCAAACGTTGTGCACTCAAATCTTTTGCTGTATTTAGTTTATTTTGGCATCCGGATGATGATTCTAGCATGAAATTGCTTGGGCACCTGTTAATTTTTAAGATTTTGACACATTCAGCTCAAATGTACACAATTGCTGATTATGGCTGTCAAATCTAAACCAAACGCTGTGCACTCAAATCTTTTGCTGTATTTAGTTTATTTTGGCATCCGGATGATGATTCTAGCATGAAATTGCTTGGGCACCTGTTAATTTTTAAGATTTTGACACATTCAGCTCAAATGTACAATCATGCGCTAAAAACGCATTTAAAAGCAATAAAAAGGTGATTAATGGCTGTCAAACCTAAACCAAACGTTGTGCACTCAAATCTTTTGCTGTATTTAGTTTATTTTGGCATCCGGATGATGATTCTAGCATGAAATTGCTTGGGCACCTGTTAATTTTTAAGATTTTGACACATTCAGCTCAAATGTACACAATTGCTGATTATGGCTGTCAAATCTAAACCAAACGCTGTGCACTCAAATCTTTTGCTGTATTTAGTTTATTTTGGCATCCGGATGATGATTCTAGCATGAAATTGCTTGGGCACCTGTTAATTTTTAAGATTTTGACACATTCAGCTCAAATGTACAATCATGCGCTAAAAAACGCATTTAAAGCAATAAAAAGGTGATTATGGCTGTCAAACCTAAACCAAACGTTGTGCACTCAAATCTTTTGCTGTTATTTAGTTTATTTTGGCATCCGGATGATGATTCTAGCATGAAATTGCTTGGGCACCTGTTAATTTTTAAGATTTTGACACATTCAGCTCAAATGTACACAATTGCTGATTATGGCTGTCAAATCTAAACCAAACGTTGTGCACTCAAATCTTTTGCTGTATTTAGTTTATTTTGGCATCCGGATGATGATTCTAGCATGAAATGGCTTGGGCACCTGTTAATTTTTAAGATTTTGACACATTCAGCTCAAATGTACAATCATGCGCTAAAAACGCATTTAAAGCAATAAAAAGGTTATTATGGCTGTCAAACCTAAACCAAACGTTGTGCACTCAAATCTTTTGCTGTATTTAGGTTTATTTTGGCATCCGGATGATGATTCTAGCATGAAATTGCTTGGGCACCTGTTAATTTTTAAGATTTTGACACATTCAGCTCAAATGTACACAATTGCTGATTATGGCTGTCAAATCTAAACCAAACGTTGTGCACTCAAATCTTTTGCTGTATTTAGTTTATTTTGGCATCCGGATGATGATTCTAGCATGAAAATTGCTTGGGCACCTGTTAATTTTTAAGATTTTGACACATTCAGCTCAAATGTACAATCATGCGCTAAAAACGCATTTAAAGCAATAAAAAGGTGATTATGGCTGTCAAACCTAAACCAAACGTTGTGCACTCAAATCTTTTGCTGTATTTAGTTATTTTGGCATCCGGATGATGATTCTAGCATGAAATTGCTTGGGCACCTGTTAATTTTTAAGATTTTGGACACATTCAGCTCAAATGTACACAATTGCTGATTATGGCTGTCAAATCTAAACCAAACGCTGTGCACTCAAATCTTTTGCTGTATTTAGTTTATTTTGGCATCCGGATGATGATTCTAGCATGAAATTGCTTGGGCACCTGTTAATTTTTAAGATTTTGACACATTCAGCTCAAATGTACAATCATGCGCTAAAAACGCATTTAAAGCAATAAAAAGGTGATTATGGCTGTCAAACCTAAACCAAACGTTGTGCACTCAAATCTTTTGCTGTATTTAGTTTATTTTGGCATCCGGATGATGATTCTAGCATGAAATTGCCTTGGGCACCTGTTAATTTTTAAGATTTTGACACATTCAGCTCAAATGTACACAATTGCTGATTATGGCTGTCAAATCTAAACCAAACGTTGTGCACTCAAATCTTTTGCTGTATTTAGTTTATTTTGGCATCCGGATGATGATTCTAGCATGAAATGGCTTGGGCACCTGTTAATTTTTAAGATTTTGACACATTCAGCTCAAATGTACAATCATGCGCTAAAAACGCATTTAAAGCAATAAAAAGGTTATTATGGCTGTCAAACCTAAACCAAACGTTGTGCACTCAAATCTTTTGCTGTATTTAGTTTATTTTGGCATCCGGATGATGATTCTAGCATGAAATTGCTTGGGCACCTGTTAATTTTTAAGATTTTGACACATTCAGCTCAAATGTACACAATTGCTGATTATGGCTGTCAAATCTAAACCAAACGTTGTGCACTCAAATCTTTTGCTGTATTTAGTTTATTTTGGCATCCGGATGATGATTCTAGCATGAAATTGCTTGGGCACCTGTTAATTTTTAAGATTTTGACACATTCAGCTCAAATGTACAATCATGCGCTAAAAACGCATTTAAAGCAATAAAAAGGTGATTATGGCTGTCAAACCTAAACCAAACGTTGTGCACTCAAATCTTTTGCTGTATTTAGTTTATTTTGCATCCGGATGATGATTCTAGCATGAAATTGCTTGGGCACCTGTTAATTTTTAAGATTTTGACACATTCAGCTCAAATGTACACAATTGCTGATTATGGCTGTCAAATCTAAACCAAACGCTGTGCACTCAAATCTTTTGCTGTATTTAGTTTATTTTGGCATCCGGATGATGATTCTAGCATGAAATTGCTTGGGCACCTGTTAATTTTTAAGATTTTGACACATTCAGCTCAAATGTACAATCATGCGCTAAAAACGCATTTAAAGCAATAAAAAGGTGATTATGGCTGTCAAACCTAAACCAAACGTTGTGCACTCAAATCTTTTGCTGTATTTAGTTTATTTTGGCATCCGGATGATGATTCTAGCATGAAATTGCTTGGGCACCTGTTAATTTTTAAGATTTTGACACATTCAGCTCAAATGTACAATCATGCGCTAAAAACGCATTTAAAGCAATAAAAAGGTGATTATGGCTGTCAAACCTAAACCAAACGTTGTGCACTCAAATCTTTTGCTGTATTTAGTTTATTTTGGCATCCGGATGATGATTCTAGCATGAAATTGCTTGGGCACCTGTTAATTTTTAAGATTTTGACACATTCAGCTCAAATGTACACAATTGCTGATTATGGCTGTCAAATCTAAACCAAACGCTGTGCACTCAAATCTTTTGCTGTATTTAGTTTATTTTGGCATCCGGATGATGATTCTAGCATGAAATTGCTTGGGCACCTGTTAATTTTTAAGATTTTGACACATTCAGCTCAAATGTACAATCATGCGCTAAAAACGCATTTTAAAGCAATAAAAAGGTGATTATGGCTGTCAAACCTAAACCAAACGTTGTGCACTCAAATCTTTTGCTGTATTTAGTTTATTTTGGCATCCGGATGATGATTCTAGCATGAAATTGCTTGGGCACCTGTTAATTTTTAAGATTTTGACACATTCAGCTCAAATGTACACAATTGCTGATTATGGCTGTCAAATCTAAACCAAACGCTGTGCACTCAAATCTTTTGCTGTATTTAGTTTATTTTGGCATCCGGATGATGATTCTAGCATGAAATTGCTTGGGCACCTGTTAATTTTTAAGATTTTGACACATTCAGCTCAAATGTACAATCATGCGCTAAAAACGCATTTAAAGCAATAAAAAGGTGATTATGGCTGTCAAACCTAAACCAAACGTTGTGCACTCAAATCTTTTGCTGTATTTAGTTTATTTTGGCATCCGGATGATGATTCTAGCATGAAATTGCTTGGGCACCTGTTAATTTTTAAGATTTTGACACATTCAGCTCAAATGTACACAATTGCTGATTATGGCTGTCAAATCTAAACCAAACGCTGTGCACTCAAATCTTTTGCTGTATTTAGTTTATTTTGGCATCCGGATGATGATTCTAGCATGAAATTGCTTGGGCACCTGTTAATTTTTAAGATTTTGACACATTCAGCTCAAATGTACAATCATGCGCTAAAAACGCATTTAAAGCAATAAAAAGGTGATTATGGCTGTCAAACCTAAACCAAACGTTGTGCACTCAAATCTTTTGCTGTATTTAGTTTATTTTGGCATCCGGATGATGATTCTAGCATGAAATTGCTTGGGCACCTGTTAATTTTTAAGATTTTGACACATTCAGCTCAAATGTACACAATTGCTGATTATGGCTGTCAAATCTAAACCAAACGCTGTGCACTCAAATCTTTTGCTGTATTTAGTTTATTTTGGCATCCGGATGATGATTCTAGCATGAAATTGCTTGGGCACCTGTTAATTTTTAAGATTTTGACACATTCAGCTCAAATGTACAATCATGCGCTAAAAACGCATTTAAAGCAATAAAAAGGTGATTATGGCTGTCAAACCTAAACCAAACGTTGTGCACTCAAATCTTTTGCTGTATTTAGTTTATTTTGGCATCCGGATGATGATTCTAGCATGAAATTGCTTGGGCACCTGTTAATTTTTAAGATTTTGACACATTCAGCTCAAATGTACACAATTGCTGATTATGGCTGTCAAATCTAAACCAAACGTTGTGCACTCAAATCTTTTGCTGTATTTAGTTTATTTTGGCATCCGGATGATGATTCTAGCATGAAATGGCTTGGGCACCTGTTAATTTTTAAGATTTTGACACATTCAGCTCAAATGTACAATCATGCGCTAAAAACGCATTTAAAGCAATAAAAAGGTTATTATGGCTGTCAAACCTAAACCAAACGTTGTGCACTCAAATCTTTTGCTGTATTTAGTTTATTTTGGCATCCGGATGATGATTCTAGCATGAAATTGCTTGGGCACCTGTTAATTTTTAAGATTTTGACACATTCAGCTCAAATGTACACAATTGCTGATTATGGCTGTCAAATCTAAACCAAACGTTGTGCACTCAAATCTTTTGCTGTATTTAGTTTATTTTGGCATCCGGATGATGATTCTAGCATGAAATTGCTTGGGCACCTGTTAATTTTTAAGATTTTGACACATTCAGCTCAAATGTACAATCATGCGCTAAAAACGCATTTAAAGCAATAAAAAGGTGATTATGGCTGTCAAACCTAAACCAAACGTTGTGCACTCAAATCTTTTGCTGTATTTAGTTTATTTTGGCATCCGGATGATGATTCTAGCATGAAATTGCTTGGGCACCTGTTAATTTTTAAGATTTTGACACATTCAGCTCAAATGTACACAATTGCTGATTATGGCTGTCAAATCTAAACCAAACGCTGTGCACTCAAATCTTTTGCTGTATTTAGTTTATTTTGGCATCCGGATGATGATTCTAGCATGAAATTGCTTGGGCACCTGTTAATTTTTAAGATTTTGACACATTCAGCTCAAATGTACAATCATGCGCTAAAAACGCATTTAAAGCAATAAAAAGGTGATTATGGCTGTCAAACCTAAACCAAACGTTGTGCACTCAAATCTTTTGCTGTATTTAGTTTATTTTGGCATCCGGATGATGATTCTAGCATGAAATTGCTTGGGCACCTGTTAATTTTTAAGATTTTGACACATTCAGCTCAAATGTACAATCATGCGCTAAAAACGCATTTAAAGCAATAAAAAGGTGATTATGGCTGTCAAACCTAAACCAAACGTTGTGCACTCAAATCTTTTGCTGTATTTAGTTTATTTTGGCATCCGGATGATGATTCTAGCATGAAATTGCTTGGGCACCTGTTAATTTTTAAGATTTTGACACATTCAGCTCAAATGTACACAATTGCTGATTATGGCTGTCAAATCTAAACCAAACGCTGTGCACTCAAATCTTTTGCTGTATTTAGTTTATTTTGGCATCCGGATGATGATTCTAGCATGAAATTGCTTGGGCACCTGTTAATTTTTAAGATTTTGACACATTCAGCTCAAATGTACAATCATGCGCTAAAAACGCATTTAAAGCAATAAAAAGGTGATTATGGCTGTCAAACCTAAACCAAACGTTGTGCACTCAAATCTTTTGCTGTATTTAGTTTATTTTGGCATCCGGATGATGATTCTAGCATGAAATTGCTTGGGCACCTGTTAATTTTTAAGATTTTGACACATTCAGCTCAAATGTACACAATTGCTGATTATGGCTGTCAAATCTAAACCAAACGTTGTGCACTCAAATCTTTTGCTGTATTTAGTTTATTTTGGCATCCGGATGATGATTCTAGCATGAAATGGCTTGGGCACCTGTTAATTTTTAAGATTTTGACACATTCAGCTCAAATGTACAATCATGCGCTAAAAACGCATTTAAAGCAATAAAAAGGTTATTATGGCTGTCAAACCTAAACCAAACGTTGTGCACTCAAATCTTTTGCTGTATTTAGTTTATTTTGGCATCCGGATGATGATTCTAGCATGAAATTGCTTGGGCACCTGTTAATTTTTAAGATTTTGACACATTCAGCTCAAATGTACACAATTGCTGATTATGGCTGTCAAATCTAAACCAAACGTTGTGCACTCAAATCTTTTGCTGTATTTAGTTTATTTTGGCATCCGGATGATGATTCTAGCATGAAATTGCTTGGGCACCTGTTAATTTTTAAGATTTTGACACATTCAGCTCAAATGTACACAATTGCTGATTATGGCTGTCAAATCTAAACCAAACGTTGTGCACTCAAATCTTTTGCTGTATTTAGTTTATTTTGGCATCCGGATGATGATTCTAGCATGAAATTGCTTGGGCTCCTGTTAATTTTTAAGATTTTGACACATTCAGCTCAAATGTACAATCATGCGCTAAAAACGCATTTAAAGCAATAAAAAGGTGATTATGGCTGTCAAACCTAAACCAAACGTTGTGCACTCAAATCTTTTGCTGTATTTAGTTTATTTTGGCATCCGGATGATGATTCTAGCATGAAATTGCTTGGGCTCCTGTTAATTTTTAAGATTTTGACACATTCAGCTCAAATGTACACAATTGCTGATTATGGCTGTCAAATCTAAACCAAACGTTGTGCACTCAAATCCTTTGCTGTATTTAGTTTATTTTGGCATCCGGATGATGATTCTAGCATGAAATTGCTTGGGCACCTGTTAATTTTTAAGATTTTGACACATTCAGCTCAAATGTACAATCATGCGCTAAAAACGCATTTAAAGCAATAAAAAGGTGATTATGGCTGTCAAACCTAAACCAAACGTTGTGCACTCAAATCTTTTGCTGTATTTAGTTTATTTTGGCATCCGGATGATGATTCTAGCATGAAATTGCTTGGGCACCTGTTAATTTTTAAGATTTTGACACATTCAGCTCAAATGTACACAATTGCTGATTATGGCTGTCAAATCTAAACCAAACGCTGTGCACTCAAATCTTTTGCTGTATTTAGTTTATTTTGGCATCCGGATGATGATTCTAGCATGAAATTGCTTGGGCACCTGTTAATTTTTAAGATTTTGACACATTCAGCTCAAATGTACAATCATGCGCTAAAAACGCATTTAAAGCAATAAAAAGGTGATTATGGCTGTCAAACCTAAACCAAACGTTGTGCACTCAAATCTTTTGCTGTATTTAGTTTATTTTGGCATCCGGATGATGATTCTAGCATGAAATTGCTTGGGCACCTGTTAATTTTTAAGATTTTGACACATTCAGCTCAAATGTACACAATTGCTGATTATGGCTGTCAAATCTAAACCAAACGCTGTGCACTCAAATCTTTTGCTGTATTTAGTTTATTTTGGCATCCGGATGATGATTCTAGCATGAAATTGCTTGGGCACCTGTTAATTTTTAAGATTTTGACACATTCAGCTCAAATGTACAATCATGCGCTAAAAACGCATTTAAAGCAATAAAAAGGTGATTATGGCTGTCAAACCTAAACCAAACGTTGTGCACTCAAATCTTTTGCTGTATTTAGTTTATTTTGGCATCCGGATGATGATTCTAGCATGAAATTGCTTGGGCACCTGTTAATTTTTAAGATTTTGACACATTCAGCTCAAATGTACACAATTGCTGATTATGGCTGTCAAATCTAAACCAAACGCTGTGCACTCAAATCTTTTGCTGTATTTAGTTTATTTTGGCATCCGGATGATGATTCTAGCATGAAATTGCTTGGGCACCTGTTAATTTTTAAGATTTTGACACATTCAGCTCAAATGTACAATCATGCGCTAAAAACGCATTTAAAGCAATAAAAAGGTGATTATGGCTGTCAAACCTAAACCAAACGTTGTGCACTCAAATCTTTTGCTGTATTTAGTTTATTTTGGCATCCGGATGATGATTCTAGCATGAAATTGCTTGGGCACCTGTTAATTTTTAAGATTTTGACACATTCAGCTCAAATGTACACAATTGCTGATTATGGCTGTCAAATCTAAACCAAACGTTGTGCACTCAAATCTTTTGCTGTATTTAGTTTATTTTGGCATCCGGATGATGATTCTAGCATGAAATGGCTTGGGCACCTGTTAATTTTTAAGATTTTGACACATTCAGCTCAAATGTACAATCATGCGCTAAAAACGCATTTAAAGCAATAAAAAGGTTATTATGGCTGTCAAACCTAAACCAAACGTTGTGCACTCAAATCTTTTGCTGTATTTAGTTTATTTTGGCATCCGGATGATGATTCTAGCATGAAATTGCTTGGGCACCTGTTAATTTTTAAGATTTTGACACATTCAGCTCAAATGTACACAATTGCTGATTATGGCTGTCAAATCTAAACCAAACGTTGTGCACTCAAATCTTTTGCTGTATTTAGTTTATTTTGGCATCCGGATGATGATTCTAGCATGAAATTGCTTGGGCACCTGTTAATTTTTAAGATTTTGACACATTCAGCTCAAATGTACACAATTGCTGATTATGGCTGTCAAATCTAAACCAAACGTTGTGCACTCAAATCTTTTGCTGTATTTAGTTTATTTTGGCATCCGGATGATGATTCTAGCATGAAATTGCTTGGGCACCTGTTAATTTTTAAGATTTTGACACATTCAGCTCAAATGTACAATCATGCGCTAAAAACGCATTTAAAGCAATAAAAAGGTGATTATGGCTGTCAAACCTAAACCAAACGTTGTGCACTCAAATCTTTTGCTGTATTTAGTTTATTTTGGCATCCGGATGATGATTCTAGCATGAAATTGCTTGGGCTCCTGTTAATTTTTAAGATTTTGACACATTCAGCTCAAATGTACACAATTGCTGATTATGGCTGTCAAATCTAAACCAAACGTTGTGCACTCAAATCCTTTGCTGTATTTAGTTTATTTTGGCATCCGGATGATGATTCTAGCATGAAATTGCTTGGGCACCTGTTAATTTTTAAGATTTTGACACATTCAGCTCAAATGTACAATCATGCGCTAAAAACGCATTTAAAGCAATAAAAAGGTGATTATGGCTGTCAAACCTAAACCAAACGTTGTGCACTCAAATCTTTTGCTGTATTTAGTTTATTTTGGCATCCGGATGATGATTCTAGCATGAAATTGCTTGGGCACCTGTTAATTTTTAAGATTTTGACACATTCAGCTCAAATGTACACAATTGCTGATTATGGCTGTCAAATCTAAACCAAACGCTGTGCACTCAAATCTTTTGCTGTATTTAGTTTATTTTGGCATCCGGATGATGATTCTAGCATGAAATTGCTTGGGCACCTGTTAATTTTTAAGATTTTGACACATTCAGCTCAAATGTACAATCATGCGCTAAAAACGCATTTAAAGCAATAAAAAGGTGATTATGGCTGTCAAACCTAAACCAAACGTTGTGCACTCAAATCTTTTGCTGTATTTAGTTTATTTTGGCATCCGGATGATGATTCTAGCATGAAATTGCTTGGGCACCTGTTAATTTTTAAGATTTTGACACATTCAGCTCAAATGTACACAATTGCTGATTATGGCTGTCAAATCTAAACCAAACGCTGTGCACTCAAATCTTTTGCTGTATTTAGTTTATTTTGGCATCCGGATGATGATTCTAGCATGAAATTGCTTGGGCACCTGTTAATTTTTAAGATTTTGACACATTCAGCTCAAATGTACAATCATGCGCTAAAAACGCATTTAAAGCAATAAAAAGGTGATTATGGCTGTCAAACCTAAACCAAACGTTGTGCACTCAAATCTTTTGCTGTATTTAGTTTATTTTGGCATCCGGATGATGATTCTAGCATGAAATTGCTTGGGCACCTGTTAATTTTTAAGATTTTGACACATTCAGCTCAAATGTACACAATTGCTGATTATGGCTGTCAAATCTAAACCAAACGTTGTGCACTCAAATCTTTTGCTGTATTTAGTTTATTTTGGCATCCGGATGATGATTCTAGCATGAAATGGCTTGGGCACCTGTTAATTTTTAAGATTTTGACACATTCAGCTCAAATGTACAATCATGCGCTAAAAACGCATTTAAAGCAATAAAAAGGTTATTATGGCTGTCAAACCTAAACCAAACGTTGTGCACTCAAATCTTTTGCTGTATTTAGTTTATTTTGGCATCCGGATGATGATTCTAGCATGAAATTGCTTGGGCACCTGTTAATTTTTAAGATTTTGACACATTCAGCTCAAATGTACACAATTGCTGATTATGGCTGTCAAATCTAAACCAAACGTTGTGCACTCAAATCTTTTGCTGTATTTAGTTTATTTTGGCATCCGGATGATGATTCTAGCATGAAATTGCTTGGGCTGTTAATTTTTAAGATTTTGACACATTCAGCTCAAATGTACACAATTGCTGATTATGGCTGTCAAATCTAAACCAAACGCTGTGCACTCAAATCTTTTGCTGTATTTAGTTTATTTTGGCATCCGGATGATGATTCTAGCATGAAATTGCTTGGGCACCTGTTAATTTTTAAGATTTTGACACATTCAGCTCAAATGTACAATCATGCGCTAAAAACGCATTTAAAGCAATAAAAAGGTTATTATGGCTGTCAAACCTAAACCAAACGTTGTGCACTCAAATCTTTTGCTGTATTTAGTTTATTTTGGCATCCGGATGATGATTCTAGCATGAAATTGCTTGGGCACCTGTTAATTTTTAAGATTTTGACACATTCAGCTCAAATGTACACAATTGCTGATTATGGCTGTCAAATCTAAACCAAACGTTGTGCACTCATTTCTTTTGCTGTATTTAGTTTATTTTGGCATCCGGATGATGATTCTAGCATGAAATTGCTTGGGCACCTGTTAATTTTTAAGATTTTGACACATTCAGCTCAAATGTACACAATTGCTGATTATGGCTGTCAAATCTAAACCAAACGCTGTGCACTCAAATCTTTTGCTGTATTTAGTTTATTTTGGCATCCGGATGATGATTCTAGCATGAAATTGCTTGGGCACCTGTTAATTTTTAAGATTTTGACACATTCAGCTCAAATGTACAATCATGCGCTAAAAACGCATTTAAAGCAATAAAAAGGTGATTATGGCTGTCAAACCTAAACCAAACGTTGTGCACTCAAATCTTTTGCTGTATTTAGTTTATTTTGGCATCCGGATGATGATTCTAGCATGAAATTGCTTGGGCACCTGTTAATTTTTAAGATTTTGACACATTCAGCTCAAATGTACACAATTGCTGATTATGGCTGTCAAATCTAAACCAAACGCTGTGCACTCAAATCTTTTGCTGTATTTAGTTTATTTTGGCATCCGGATGATGATTCTAGCATGAAATTGCTTGGGCACCTGTTAATTTTTAAGATTTTGACACATTCAGCTCAAATGTACAATCATGCGCTAAAAACGCATTTAAAGCAATAAAAAGGTGATTATGGCTGTCAAACCTAAACCAAACGTTGTGCACTCAAATCTTTTGCTGTATTTAGTTTATTTTGGCATCCGGATGATGATTCTAGCATGAAATTGCTTGGGCACCTGTTAATTTTTAAGATTTTGACACATTCAGCTCAAATGTACACAATTGCTGATTATGGCTGTCAAATCTAAACCAAACGTTGTGCACTCAAATCTTTTGCTGTATTTAGTTTATTTTGGCATCCGGATGATGATTCTAGCATGAAATTGCTTGGGCACCTGTTAATTTTTAAGATTTTGACACATTCAGCTCAAATGTACACAATTGCTGATTATGGCTGTCAAATCTAAACCAAACGTTGTGCACTCAAATCTTTTGCTGTATTTAGTTTATTTTGGCATCCGGATGATGATTCTAGCATGAAATTGCTTGGGCACCTGTTAATTTTTAAGATTTTGACACATTCAGCTCAAATGTACAATCATGCGCTAAAAACGCATTTAAAGCAATAAAAAGGTGATTATGGCTGTCAAATCTAAACCAAACGTTGTGCACTCAAATCTTTTGCTGTATTTAGTTTATTTTGGCATCCGGATGATGATTCTAGCATGAAATTGCTTGGGCACCTGTTAATTTTTAAGATTTTGACACATTCAGCTCAAATGTACACAATTGCTGATTATGGCTGTCAAATCTAAACCAAACGTTGTGCACTCAAATCTTTTGCTGTATTTAGTTTATTTTGGCATCCGGATGATGATTCTAGCATGAAATGGCTTGGGCACCTGTTAATTTTTAAGATTTTGACACATTCAGCTCAAATGTACAATCATGCGCTAAAAACGCATTTAAAGCAATAAAAAGGTTATTATGGCTGTCAAACCTAAACCAAACGTTGTGCACTCAAATCTTTTGCTGTATTTAGTTTATTTTGGCATCCGGATGATGATTCTAGCATGAAATTGCTTGGGCACCTGTTAATTTTTAAGATTTTGACACATTCAGCTCAAATGTACACAATTGCTGATTATGGCTGTCAAATCTAAACCAAACGTTGTGCACTCAAATCTTTTGCTGTATTTAGTTTATTTTGGCATCCGGATGATGATTCTAGCATGAAATTGCTTGGGCACCTGTTAATTTTTAAGATTTTGACACATTCAGCTCAAATGTACACAATTGCTGATTATGGCTGTCAAATCTAAACCAAACGCTGTGCACTCAAATCTTTTGCTGTATTTAGTTTATTTTGGCATCCGGATGATGATTCTAGCATGAAATTGCTTGGGCACCTGTTAATTTTTAAGATTTTGACACATTCAGCTCAAATGTACAATCATGCGCTAAAAACGCATTTAAAGCAATAAAAAGGTGATTATGGCTGTCAAACCTAAACCAAACGTTGTGCACTCAAATCTTTTGCTGTATTTAGTTTATTTTGGCATCCGGATGATGATTCTAGCATGAAATTGCTTGGGCACCTGTTAATTTTTAAGATTTTGACACATTCAGCTCAAATGTACACAATTGCTGATTATGGCTGTCAAATCTAAACCAAACGCTGTGCACTCAAATCTTTTGCTGTATTTAGTTTATTTTGGCATCCGGATGATGATTCTAGCATGAAATTGCTTGGGCACCTGTTAATTTTTAAGATTTTGACACATTCAGCTCAAATGTACAATCATGCGCTAAAAACGCGTTTAAAGCAATAAAAAGGTGATTATGGCTGTCAAACCTAAACCAAACGTTGTGCACTCAAATCTTTTGCTGTATTTAGTTTATTTTGGCATCCGGATGATGATTCTAGCATGAAATTGCTTGGGCACCTGTTAATTTTTAAGATTTTGACACATTCAGCTCAAATGTACACAATTGCTGATTATGGCTGTCAAATCTAAACCAAACGTTGTGCACTCAAATCTTTTGCTGTATTTAGTTTATTTTGGCATCCGGATGATGATTCTAGCATGAAATTGCTTGGGCACCTGTTAATTTTTAAGATTTTGACACATTCAGCTCAAATGTACACAATTGCTGATTATGGCTGTCAAATCTAAACCAAACGTTGTGCACTCAAATCTTTTGCTGTATTTAGTTTATTTTGGCATCCGGATGAGGATTCTAGCATGAAATTGCTTGGGCACCTGTTAATTTTTAAGATTTTGACACATTCAGCTCAAATGTACAATCATGCGCTAGAAACGCATTTAAAGCAATAAAAAGGTGATTATGGCTGACAAACCTAAACCAAACGTTGTGCAATCAAATCTTTTGCTGTATTTAGTTTATTTTGGCATCCGGATGATGATTCTAGCATGAATTTGCTTGGGCACCTGTTAATTTTTAAGATTTTGACACATTCAGCTCAAATGTACACAATTGCTGATTATGGCTGTCAAATCTAAACCAAACGTTGTGCACTCAAATCTTTTGCTGTATTTAGTTTATTTTGGCATCCGGATGATGATTCTAGCATGAAATTGCTTGGGCACCTGTTAATTTTTAAGATTTTGACACATTCAGCTCAAATGTACAATCATGCGCTAAAAACGCATTTAAAGCAATAAAAAGGTGATTATGGCTGTCAAACCTAAACCAAACGTTGTGCACTCAAATCTTTTGCTGTATTTAGTTTATTTTGGCATCCGGATGATGATTCTAGCATGAAATTGCTTGGGCTCCTGTTAATTTTTAAGATTTTGACACATTCAGCTCAAATGTACACAATTGCTGATTATGGCTGTCAAATCTAAACCAAACGTTGTGCACTCAAATCCTTTGCTGTATTTAGTTTATTTTGGCATCCGGATGATGATTCTAGCATGAAATTGCTTGGGCACCTGTTAATTTTTAAGATTTTGACACATTCAGCTCAAATGTACAATCATGCGCTAAAAACGCATTTAAAGCAATAAAAAGGTGATTATGGCTGTCAAACCTAAACCAAACGTTGTGCACTCAAATCTTTTGCTGTATTTAGTTTATTTTGGCATCCGGATGATGATTCTAGCATGAAATTGCTTGGGCACCTGTTAATATTTAAGATTTTGACACATTCAGCTCAAATGTACACAATTGCTGATTATGGCTGTCAAATCTAAACCAAACGCTGTGCACTCAAATCTTTTGCTGTATTTAGTTTATTTTGGCATCCGGATGATGATTCTAGCATGAAATTGCTTGGGCACCTGTTAATTTTTAAGATTTTGACACATTCAGCTCAAATGTACAATCATGCGCTAAAAACGCATTTAAAGCAATAAAAAGGTGATTATGGCTGTCAAACCTAAACCAAACGTTGTGCACTCAAATCTTTTGCTGTATTTAGTTTATTTTGGCATCCGGATGATGATTCTAGCATGAAATTGCTTGGGCACCTGTTAATTTTTAAGATTTTGACACATTCAGCTCAAATGTACACAATTGCTGATTATGGCTGTCAAATCTAAACCAAACGTTGTGCACTCAAATCTTTTGCTGTATTTAGTTTATTTTGGCATCCGGATGATGATTCTAGCATGAAATGGCTTGGGCACCTGTTAATTTTTAAGATTTTGACACATTCAGCTCAAATGTACAATCATGCGCTAAAAACGCATTTAAAGCAATAAAAAGGTTATTATGGCTGTCAAACCTAAACCAAACGTTGTGCACTCAAATCTTTTGCTGTATTTAGTTTATTTTGGCATCCGGATGATGATTCTAGCATGAAATTGCTTGGGCACCTGTTAATTTTTAAGATTTTGACACATTCAGCTCAAATGTACACAATTGCTGATTATGGCTGTCAAATCTAAACCAAACGTTGTGCACTCAAATCTTTTGCTGTATTTAGTTTATTTTGGCATCCGGATGATGATTCTAGCATGAAATTGCTTGGGCACCTGTTAATTTTTAAGATTTTGACACATTCAGCTCAAATGTACACAATTGCTGATTATGGCTGTCAAATCTAAACCAAACGCTGTGCACTCAAATCTTTTGCTGTATTTAGTTTATTTTGGCATCCGGATGATGATTCTAGCATGAAATTGCTTGGGCACCTGTTAATTTTTAAGATTTTGACACATTCAGCTCAAATGTACAATCATGCGCTAAAAACGCATTTAAAGCAATAAAAAGGTGATTATGGCTGTCAAACCTAAACCAAACGTTGTGCACTCAAATCTTTTGCTGTATTTAGTTTATTTTGGCATCCGGATGATGATTCTAGCATGAAATTGCTTGGGCACCTGTTAATTTTTAAGATTTTGACACATTCAGCTCAAATGTACACAATTGCTGATTATGGCTGTCAAATCTAAACCAAACGCTGTGCACTCAAATCTTTTGCTGTATTTAGTTTATTTTGGCATCCGGATGATGATTCTAGCATGAAATTGCTTGGGCACCTGTTAATTTTTAAGATTTTGACACATTCAGCTCAAATGTACAATCATGCGCTAAAAACGCATTTAAAGCAATAAAAAGGTGATTATGGCTGTCAAACCTAAACCAAACGTTGTGCACTCAAATCTTTTGCTGTATTTAGTTTATTTTGGAATCCGGATGATGATTCTAGCATGAAATTGCTTGGGCACCTGTTAATTTTTAAGATTTTGACACATTCAGCTCAAATGTACACAATTGCTGATTATGGCTGTCAAATCTAAACCAAACGTTGTGCACTCAAATCTTTTGCTGTATTTAGTTTATTTTGGCATCCGGATGATGATTCTAGCATGAAATTGCTTGGGCCCCTGTTAATTTTTAAGATTTTGACACATTCAGCTCAAATGTACAATCATGCGCTAAAAACGCATTTAAAGCAATAAAAAGGTGATTATGGCTGTCAAACCTAAACCAAACGTTGTGCACTCAAATCTTTTGCTGTATTTAGTTTATTTTGGCATCCGGATGATGATTCTAGCATGAAATTGCTTGGGCACCTGTTAATTTTTAAGATTTTGACACATTCAGCTCAAATGTACACAATTGCTGATTATGGCTGTCAAATCTAAACCAAACGTTGTGCACTCAAATCTTTTGCTGTATTTAGTTTATTTTGGCATCCGGATGATGATTCTAGCATGAAATTGCTTGGGCACCTGTTAATTTTTAAGATTTTGACACATTCAGCTCAAATGTACAATCATGCGCTAAAAACGCATTTAAAGCAATAAAAAGGTGATTATGGCTGTCAAACCTAAACCAAACGTTGTGCACTCAAATCTTTTGCTGTATTTAGTTTATTTTGGCATCCGGATGATGATTCTAGCATGAAATTGCTTGGGCACCTGTTAATTTTTAAGATTTTGACACATTCAGCTCAAATGTACACAATTGCTGATTATGGCTGTCAAATCTAAACCAAACGTTGTGCACTCAAATCTTTTGCTGTATTTAGTTTATTTTGGCATCCGGATGATGATTCTAGCATGAAATTGCTTGGGCACCTGTTAATTTTTAAGATTTTGACACATTCAGCTCAAATGTACACAATTGCTGATTATGGCTGTCAAATCTAAACCAAACGCTGTGCACTGAAATCTTTTGCTGTATTTAGTTTATTTTGGCATCCGGATGATGATTCTAGCATGAAATTGCTTGGGCACCTGTTAATTTTTAAGATTTTGACACATTCAGCTCAAATGTACAATCATGCGCTAAAAACGCATTTAAAGCAATAAAAAGGTGATTATGGCTGTCAAACCTAAACCAAACGTTGTGCACTCAAATCTTTTGCTGTATTTAGTTTATTTTGGCATCCGGATGATGATTCTAGCATGAAATTGCTTGGGCTCCTGTTAATTTTTAAGATTTTGACACATTCAGCTCAAATGTACACAATTGCTGATTATGGCTGTCAAATCTAAACCAAACGTTGTGCACTCAAATCTTTTGCTGTATTTAGTTTATTTTGGCATCCGGATGATGATTCTAGCATGAAATGGCTTGGGCACCTGTTAATTTTTAAGATTTTGACACATTCAGCTCAAATGTACAATCATGCGCTAAAAACGCATTTAAAGCAATAAAAAGGTTATTATGGCTGTCAAACCTAAACCAAACGTTGTGCACTCAAATCTTTTGCTGTATTTAGTTTATTTTGGCATCCGGATGATGATTCTAGCATGAAATTGCTTGGGCACCTGTTAATTTTTAAGATTTTGACACATTCAGCTCAAATGTACACAATTGCTGATTATGGCTGTCAAATCTAAACCAAACGTTGTGCACTCAAATCTTTTGCTGTATTTAGTTTATTTTGGCATCCGGATGATGATTCTAGCATGAAATTGCTTGGGCACCTGTTAATTTTTAAGATTTTGACACATTCAGCTCAAATGTACACAATTGCTGATTATGGCTGTCAAATCTAAACCAAACGCTGTGCACTCAAATCTTTTGCTGTATTTAGTTTATTTTGGCATCCGGATGATGATTCTAGCATGAAATTGCTTGGGCACCTGTTAATTTTTAAGATTTTGACACATTCAGCTCAAATGTACAATCATGCGCTAAAAACGCATTTAAAGCAATAAAAAGGTGATTATGGCTGTCAAACCTAAACCAAACGTTGTGCACTCAAATCTTTTGCTGTATTTAGTTTATTTTGGCATCCGGATGATGATTCTAGCATGAAATTGCTTGGGCACCTGTTAATTTTTAAGATTTTGACACATTCAGCTCAAATGTACACAATTGCTGATTATGGCTGTCAAATCTAAACCAAACGTTGTGCACTCAAATCTTTTGCTGTATTTAGTTTATTTTGGCATCCGGATGATGATTCTAGCATGAAATTGCTTGGGCACCTGTTAATTTTTAAGATTTTGACACATTCAGCTCAAATGTACACAATTGCTGATTATGGCTGTCAAATCTAAACCAAACGCTGTGCACTCAAATCTTTTGCTGTATTTAGTTTATTTTGGCATCCGGATGATGATTCTAGCATGAAATTGCTTGGGCACCTGTTAATTTTTAAGATTTTGACACATTCAGCTCAAATGTACAATCATGCGCTAAAAACGCATTTAAAGCAATAAAAAGGTGATTATGGCTGTCAAACCTAAACCAAACGTTGTGCACTCAAATCTTTTGCTGTATTTAGTTTATTTTGGCATCCGGATGATGATTCTAGCATGAAATTGCTTGGGCACCTGTTAATTTTTAAGATTTTGACACATTCAGCTCAAATGTACACAATTGCTGATTATGGCTGTCAAATCTAAACCAAACGTTGTGCACTCAAATCTTTTGCTGTATTTAGTTTATTTTGGCATCCGGATGATGATTCTAGCATGAAATTGCTTGGGCACCTGTTAATTTTTAAGATTTTGACACATTCAGCTCAAATGTACACAATTGCTGATTATGGCTGTCAAATCTAAACCAAACGCTGTGCACTCAAATCTTTTGCTGTATTTAGTTTATTTTGGCATCCGGATGATGATTCTAGCATGAAATTGCTTGGGCACCTGTTAATTTTTAAGATTTTGACACATTCAGCTCAAATGTACAATCATGCGCTAAAAACGCATTTAAAGCAATAAAAAGGTGATTATGGCTGTCAAACCTAAACCAAACGTTGTGCACTCAAATCTTTTGCTGTATTTAGTTTATTTTGGCATCCGGATGATGATTCTAGCATGAAATTGCTTGGGCTCCTGTTAATTTTTAAGATTTTGACACATTCAGCTCAAATGTACACAATTGCTGATTATGGCTGTCAAATCTAAACCAAACGTTGTGCACTCAAATCTTTTGCTGTATTTAGTTTATTTTGGCATCCGGATGATGATTCTAGCATGAAATGGCTTGGGCACCTGTTAATTTTTAAGATTTTGACACATTCAGCTCAAATGTACACAATTGCTGATTATGGCTGTCAAATCTAAACCAAACGTTGTGCACTCAAATCTTTTGCTGTATTTAGTTTATTTTGGCATCCGGATGATGATTCTAGCATGAAATTGCTTGGGCACCTGTTAATTTTTAAGATTTTGACACATTCAGCTCAAATGTACACAATTGCTGATTATGGCTGTCAAATCTAAACCAAACGTTGTGCACTCAAATCTTTTGCTGTATTTAGTTTATTTTGGCATCCGGATGATGATTCTAGCATGAAATTGCTTGGGCACCTGTTAATTTTTAAGATTTTTACACATTCAGCTCAAATGTACAATCATGCGCTAAAAACGCATTTAAAGCAATAAAAAGGTGATTATGGCTGTCAAACCTAAACCAAACGTTGTGCACTCAAATCTTTTGCTGTATTTAGTTTATTTTGGCATCCGGATGATGATTCTAGCATGAAATTGCTTGGGCTCCTGTTAATTTTTAAGATTTTGACACATTCAGCTCAAATGTACACAATTGCTGATTATGGCTGTCAAATCTAAACCAAACGTTGTGCACTCAAATCCTTTGCTGTATTTAGTTTATTTTGGCATCCGGATGATGATTCTAGCATGAAATTGCTTGGGCACCTGTTAATTTTTAAGATTTTGACACATTCAGCTCAAATGTACAATCATGCGCTAAAAACGCATTTAAAGCAATAAAAAGGTGATTATGGCTGTCAAACCTAAACCAAACGTTGTGCACTCAAATCTTTTGCTGTATTTAGTTTATTTTGGCATCCGGATGATGATTCTAGCATGAAATTGCTTGGGCACCTGTTAATTTTTAAGATTTTGACACATTCAGCTCAAATGTACAATCATGCGCTAAAAACGCATTTAAAGCAATAAAAAGGTGATTATGGCTGTCAAACCTAAACCAAACGTTGTGCACTCAAATCTTTTGCTGTATTTAGTTTATTTTGGCATCCGGATGATGATTCTAGCATGAAATTGCTTGGGCACCTGTTAATTTTTAAGATTTTGACACATTCAGCTCAAATGTACACAATTGCTGATTATGGCTGTCAAATCTAAACCAAACGCTGTGCACTCAAATCTTTTGCTGTATTTAGTTTATTTTGGCATCCGGATGATGATTCTAGCATGAAATTGCTTGGGCACCTGTTAATTTTTAAGATTTTGACACATTCAGCTCAAATGTACAATCATGCGCTAAAAACGCATTTAAAGCAATAAAAAGGTGATTATGGCTGTCAAACCTAAACCAAACGTTGTGCACTCAAATCTTTTGCTGTATTTAGTTTATTTTGGCATCCGGATGATGATTCTAGCATGAAATTGCTTGGGCACCTGTTAATTTTTAAGATTTTGACACATTCAGCTCAAATGTACACAATTGCTGATTATGGCTGTCAAATCTAAACCAAACGTTGTGCACTCAAATCTTTTGCTGTATTTAGTTTATTTTGGCATCCGGATGATGATTCTAGCATGAAATGGCTTGGGCACCTGTTAATTTTTAAGATTTTGACACATTCAGCTCAAATGTACAATCATGCGCTAAAAACGCATTTAAAGCAATAAAAAGGTTATTATGGCTGTCAAACCTAAACCAAACGTTGTGCACTCAAATCTTTTGCTGTATTTAGTTTATTTTGGCATCCGGATGATGATTCTAGCATGAAATTGCTTGGGCACCTGTTAATTTTTAAGATTTTGACACATTCAGCTCAAATGTACACAATTGCTGATTATGGCTGTCAAATCTAAACCAAACGTTGTGCACTCAAATCTTTTGCTGTATTTAGTTTATTTTGGCATCCGGATGATGATTCTAGCATGAAATTGCTTGGGCACCTGTTAATTTTTAAGATTTTGACACATTCAGCTCAAATGTACACAATTGCTGATTATGGCTGTCAAATCTAAACCAAACGCTGTGCACTCAAATCTTTTGCTGTATTTAGTTTATTTTGGCATCCGGATGATGATTCTAGCATGAAATTGCTTGGGCACCTGTTAATTTTTAAGATTTTGACACATTCAGCTCAAATGTACAATCATGCGCTAAAAACGCATTTAAAGCAATAAAAAGGTGATTATGGCTGTCAAACCTAAACCAAACGTTGTGCACTCAAATCTTTTGCTGTATTTAGTTTATTTTGGCATCCGGATGATGATTCTAGCATGAAATTGCTTGGGCTCCTGTTAATTTTTAAGATTTTGACACATTCAGCTCAAATGTACACAATTGCTGATTATGGCTGTCAAATCTAAACCAAACGTTGTGCACTCAAATCTTTTGCTGTATTTAGTTTATTTTGGCATCCGGATGATGATTCTAGCATGAAATGGCTTGGGCACCTGTTAATTTTTAAGATTTTGACACATTCAGCTCAAATGTACACAATTGCTGATTATGGCTGTCAAATCTAAACCAAACGTTGTGCACTCAAATCTTTTGCTGTATTTAGTTTATTTTGGCATCCGGATGATGATTCTAGCATGAAATTGCTTGGGCACCTGTTAATTTTTAAGATTTTGACACATTCAGCTCAAATGTACACAATTGCTGATTATGGCTGTCAAATCTAAACCAAACGTTGTGCACTCAAATCTTTTGCTGTATTTAGTTTATTTTGGCATCCGGATGATGATTCTAGCATGAAATGGCTTGGGCACCTGTTAATTTTTAAGATTTTGACACATTCAGCTCAAATGTACAATCATGCGCTAAAAACGCATTTAAAGCAATAAAAAGGTTATTATGGCTGTCAAACCTAAACCAAACGTTGTGCACTCAAATCTTTTGCTGTATTTAGTTTATTTTGGCATCCGGATGATGATTCTAGCATGAAATTGCTTGGGCACCTGTTAATTTTTAAGATTTTGACACATTCAGCTCAAATGTACACAATTGCTGATTATGGCTGTCAAATCTAAACCAAACGTTGTGCACTCAAATCTTTTGCTGTATTTAGTTTATTTTGGCATCCGGATGATGATTCTAGCATGAAATTGCTTGGGCACCTGTTAATTTTTAAGATTTTGACACATTCAGCTCAAATGTACAATCATGCGCTAAAAACGCATTTAAAGCAATAAAAAGGTGATTATGGCTGTCAAACCTAAACCAAACGTTGTGCACTCAAATCTTTTGCTGTATTTAGTTTATTTTGGCATCCGGATGATGATTCTAGCATGAAATTGCTTGGGCACCTGTTAATTTTTAAGATTTTGACACATTCAGCTCAAATGTACACAATTGCTGATTATGGCTGTCAAATCTAAACCAAACGCTGTGCACTCAAATCTTTTGCTGTATTTAGTTTATTTTGGCATCCGGATGATGATTCTAGCATGAAATTGCTTGGGCACCTGTTAATTTTTAAGATTTTGACACATTCAGCTCAAATGTACAATCATGCGCTAAAAACGCATTTAAAGCAATAAAAAGGTGATTATGGCTGTCAAACCTAAACCAAACGTTGTGCACTCAAATCTTTTGCTGTATTTAGTTTATTTTGGAATCCGGATGATGATTCTAGCATGAAATTGCTTGGGCACCTGTTAATTTTTAAGATTTTGACACATTCAGCTCAAATGTACACAATTGCTGATTATGGCTGTCAAATCTAAACCAAACGTTGTGCACTCAAATCTTTTGCTGTATTTAGTTTATTTTGGCATCCGGATGATGATTCTAGCATGAAATTGCTTGGGCCCCTGTTAATTTTTAAGATTTTGACACATTCAGCTCAAATGTACAATCATGCGCTAAAAACGCATTTAAAGCAATAAAAAGGTGATTATGGCTGTCAAACCTAAACCAAACGTTGTGCACTCAAATCTTTTGCTGTATTTAGTTTATTTTGGCATCCGGATGATGATTCTAGCATGAAATTGCTTGGGCACCTGTTAATTTTTAAGATTTTGACACATTCAGCTCAAATGTACACAATTGCTGATTATGGCTGTCAAATCTAAACCAAACGTTGTGCACTCAAATCTTTTGCTGTATTTAGTTTATTTTGGCATCCGGATGATGATTCTAGCATGAAATTGCTTGGGCACCTGTTAATTTTTAAGATTTTGACACATTCAGCTCAAATGTACAATCATGCGCTAAAAACGCATTTAAAGCAATAAAAAGGTGATTATGGCTGTCAAACCTAAACCAAACGTTGTGCACTCAAATCTTTTGCTGTATTTAGTTTATTTTGGCATCCGGATGATGATTCTAGCATGAAATTGCTTGGGCTCCTGTTAATTTTTAAGATTTTGACACATTCAGCTCAAATGTACACAATTGCTGATTATGGCTGTCAAATCTAAACCAAACGTTGTGCACTCAAATCTTTTGCTGTATTTAGTTTATTTTGGCATCCGGATGATGATTCTAGCATGAAATGGCTTGGGCACCTGTTAATTTTTAAGATTTTGACACATTCAGCTCAAATGTACACAATTGCTGATTATGGCTGTCAAATCTAAACCAAACGTTGTGCACTCAAATCTTTTGCTGTATTTAGTTTATTTTGGCATCCGGATGATGATTCTAGCATGAAATGGCTTGGGCACCTGTTAATTTTTAAGATTTTGACACATTCAGCTCAAATGTACAATCATGCGCTAAAAACGCATTTAAAGCAATAAAAAGGTGATTATGGCTGTCAAACCTAAACCAAACGTTGTGCACTCAAATCTTTTGCTGTATTTAGTTTATTTTGGCATCCGGATGATGATTCTAGCATGAAATTGCTTGGGCACCTGTTAATTTTTAAGATTTTGACACATTCAGCTCAAATGTACACAATTGCTGATTATGGCTGTCAAATCTAAACCAAACGTTGTGCACTCAAATCTTTTGCTGTATTTAGTTTATTTTGGCATCCGGATGATGATTCTAGCATGAAATTGCTTGGGCACCTGTTAATTTTTAAGATTTTGACACATTCAGCTCAAATGTACACAATTGCTGATTATGGCTGTCAAATCTAAACCAAACGCTGTGCACTGAAATCTTTTGCTGTATTTAGTTTATTTTGGCATCCGGATGATGATTCTAGCATGAAATTGCTTGGGCACCTGTTAATTTTTAAGATTTTGACACATTCAGCTCAAATGTACAATCATGCGCTAAAAACGCATTTAAAGCAATAAAAAGGTGATTATGGCTGTCAAACCTAAACCAAACGTTGTGCACTCAAATCTTTTGCTGTATTTAGTTTATTTTGGCATCCGGATGATGATTCTAGCATGAAATTGCTTGGGCTCCTGTTAATTTTTAAGATTTTGACACATTCAGCTCAAATGTACACAATTGCTGATTATGGCTGTCAAATCTAAACCAAACGTTGTGCACTCAAATCTTTTGCTGTATTTAGTTTATTTTGGCATCCGGATGATGATTCTAGCATGAAATGGCTTGGGCACCTGTTAATTTTTAAGATTTTGACACATTCAGCTCAAATGTACAATCATGCGCTAAAAACGCATTTAAAGCAATAAAAAGGTTATTATGGCTGTCAAACCTAAACCAAACGTTGTGCACTCAAATCTTTTGCTGTATTTAGTTTATTTTGGCATCCGGATGATGATTCTAGCATGAAATTGCTTGGGCACCTGTTAATTTTTAAGATTTTGACACATTCAGCTCAAATGTACACAATTGCTGATTATGGCTGTCAAATCTAAACCAAACGTTGTGCACTCAAATCTTTTGCTGTATTTAGTTTATTTTGGCATCCGGATGATGATTCTAGCATGAAATGGCTTGGGCACCTGTTAATTTTTAAGATTTTGACACATTCAGCTCAAATGTACAATCATGCGCTAAAAACGCATTTAAAGCAATAAAAAGGTTATTATGGCTGTCAAACCTAAACCAAACGTTGTGCACTCAAATCTTTTGCTGTATTTAGTTTATTTTGGCATCCGGATGATGATTCTAGCATGAAATTGCTTGGGCACCTGTTAATTTTTAAGATTTTGACACATTCAGCTCAAATGTACACAATTGCTGATTATGGCTGTCAAATCTAAACCAAACGTTGTGCACTCAAATCTTTTGCTGTATTTAGTTTATTTTGGCATCCGGATGATGATTCTAGCATGAAATTGCTTGGGCACCTGTTAATTTTTAAGATTTTGACACATTCAGCTCAAATGTACAATCATGCGCTAAAAACGCATTTAAAGCAATAAAAAGGTGATTATGGCTGTCAAACCTAAACCAAACGTTGTGCACTCAAATCTTTTGCTGTATTTAGTTTATTTTGGCATCCGGATGATGATTCTAGCATGAAATTGCTTGGGCACCTGTTAATTTTTAAGATTTTGACACATTCAGCTCAAATGTACACAATTGCTGATTATGGCTGTCAAATCTAAACCAAACGCTGTGCACTCAAATCTTTTGCTGTATTTAGTTTATTTTGGCATCCGGATGATGATTCTAGCATGAAATTGCTTGGGCACCTGTTAATTTTTAAGATTTTGACACATTCAGCTCAAATGTACAATCATGCGCTAAAAACGCATTTAAAGCAATAAAAAGGTGATTATGGCTGTCAAACCTAAACCAAACGTTGTGCACTCAAATCTTTTGCTGTATTTAGTTTATTTTGGAATCCGGATGATGATTCTAGCATGAAATTGCTTGGGCACCTGTTAATTTTTAAGATTTTGACACATTCAGCTCAAATGTACACAATTGCTGATTATGGCTGTCAAATCTAAACCAAACGTTGTGCACTCAAATCTTTTGCTGTATTTAGTTTATTTTGGCATCCGGATGATGATTCTAGCATGAAATTGCTTGGGCCCCTGTTAATTTTTAAGATTTTGACACATTCAGCTCAAATGTACAATCATGCGCTAAAAACGCATTTAAAGCAATAAAAAGGTGATTATGGCTGTCAAACCTAAACCAAACGTTGTGCACTCAAATCTTTTGCTGTATTTAGTTTATTTTGGCATCCGGATGATGATTCTAGCATGAAATTGCTTGGGCACCTGTTAATTTTTAAGATTTTGACACATTCAGCTCAAATGTACACAATTGCTGATTATGGCTGTCAAATCTAAACCAAACGTTGTGCACTCAAATCTTTTGCTGTATTTAGTTTATTTTGGCATCCGGATGATGATTCTAGCATGAAATTGCTTGGGCACCTGTTAATTTTTAAGATTTTGACACATTCAGCTCAAATGTACAATCATGCGCTAAAAACGCATTTAAAGCAATAAAAAGGTGATTATGGCTGTCAAACCTAAACCAAACGTTGTGCACTCAAATCTTTTGCTGTATTTAGTTTATTTTGGCATCCGGATGATGATTCTAGCATGAAATTGCTTGGGCTCCTGTTAATTTTTAAGATTTTGACACATTCAGCTCAAATGTACACAATTGCTGATTATGGCTGTCAAATCTAAACCAAACGTTGTGCACTCAAATCTTTTGCTGTATTTAGTTTATTTTGGCATCCGGATGATGATTCTAGCATGAAATGGCTTGGGCACCTGTTAATTTTTAAGATTTTGACACATTCAGCTCAAATGTACACAATTGCTGATTATGGCTGTCAAATCTAAACCAAACGTTGTGCACTCAAATCTTTTGCTGTATTTAGTTTATTTTGGCATCCGGATGATGATTCTAGCATGAAATTGCTTGGGCACCTGTTAATTTTTAAGATTTTGACACATTCAGCTCAAATGTACACAATTGCTGATTATGGCTGTCAAATCTAAACCAAACGTTGTGCACTCAAATCTTTTGCTGTATTTAGTTTATTTTGGCATCCGGATGATGATTCTAGCATGAAATGGCTTGGGCACCTGTTAATTTTTAAGATTTTGACACATTCAGCTCAAATGTACAATCATGCGCTAAAAACGCATTTAAAGCAATAAAAAGGTTATTATGGCTGTCAAACCTAAACCAAACGTTGTGCACTCAAATCTTTTGCTGTATTTAGTTTATTTTGGCATCCGGATGATGATTCTAGCATGAAATTGCTTGGGCACCTGTTAATTTTTAAGATTTTGACACATTCAGCTCAAATGTACACAATTGCTGATTATGGCTGTCAAATCTAAACCAAACGTTGTGCACTCAAATCTTTTGCTGTATTTAGTTTATTTTGGCATCCGGATGATGATTCTAGCATGAAATTGCTTGGGCACCTGTTAATTTTTAAGATTTTGACACATTCAGCTCAAATGTACAATCATGCGCTAAAAACGCATTTAAAGCAATAAAAAGGTGATTATGGCTGTCAAACCTAAACCAAACGTTGTGCACTCAAATCTTTTGCTGTATTTAGTTTATTTTGGCATCCGGATGATGATTCTAGCATGAAATTGCTTGGGCACCTGTTAATTTTTAAGATTTTGACACATTCAGCTCAAATGTACACAATTGCTGATTATGGCTGTCAAATCTAAACCAAACGCTGTGCACTCAAATCTTTTGCTGTATTTAGTTTATTTTGGCATCCGGATGATGATTCTAGCATGAAATTGCTTGGGCACCTGTTAATTTTTAAGATTTTGACACATTCAGCTCAAATGTACAATCATGCGCTAAAAACGCATTTAAAGCAATAAAAAGGTGATTATGGCTGTCAAACCTAAACCAAACGTTGTGCACTCAAATCTTTTGCTGTATTTAGTTTATTTTGGAATCCGGATGATGATTCTAGCATGAAATTGCTTGGGCACCTGTTAATTTTTAAGATTTTGACACATTCAGCTCAAATGTACACAATTGCTGATTATGGCTGTCAAATCTAAACCAAACGTTGTGCACTCAAATCTTTTGCTGTATTTAGTTTATTTTGGCATCCGGATGATGATTCTAGCATGAAATTGCTTGGGCCCCTGTTAATTTTTAAGATTTTGACACATTCAGCTCAAATGTACAATCATGCGCTAAAAACGCATTTAAAGCAATAAAAAGGTGATTATGGCTGTCAAACCTAAACCAAACGTTGTGCACTCAAATCTTTTGCTGTATTTAGTTTATTTTGGCATCCGGATGATGATTCTAGCATGAAATTGCTTGGGCACCTGTTAATTTTTAAGATTTTGACACATTCAGCTCAAATGTACACAATTGCTGATTATGGCTGTCAAATCTAAACCAAACGTTGTGCACTCAAATCTTTTGCTGTATTTAGTTTATTTTGGCATCCGGATGATGATTCTAGCATGAAATTGCTTGGGCACCTGTTAATTTTTAAGATTTTGACACATTCAGCTCAAATGTACAATCATGCGCTAAAAACGCATTTAAAGCAATAAAAAGGTGATTATGGCTGTCAAACCTAAACCAAACGTTGTGCACTCAAATCTTTTGCTGTATTTAGTTTATTTTGGCATCCGGATGATGATTCTAGCATGAAATTGCTTGGGCACCTGTTAATTTTTAAGATTTTGACACATTCAGCTCAAATGTACACAATTGCTGATTATGGCTGTCAAATCTAAACCAAACGTTGTGCACTCAAATCTTTTGCTGTATTTAGTTTATTTTGGCATCCGGATGATGATTCTAGCATGAAATTGCTTGGGCACCTGTTAATTTTTAAGATTTTGACACATTCAGCTCAAATGTACACAATTGCTGATTATGGCTGTCAAATCTAAACCAAACGCTGTGCACTGAAATCTTTTGCTGTATTTAGTTTATTTTGGCATCCGGATGATGATTCTAGCATGAAATTGCTTGGGCACCTGTTAATTTTTAAGATTTTGACACATTCAGCTCAAATGTACAATCATGCGCTAAAAACGCATTTAAAGCAATAAAAAGGTGATTATGGCTGTCAAACCTAAACCAAACGTTGTGCACTCAAATCTTTTGCTGTATTTAGTTTATTTTGGCATCCGGATGATGATTCTAGCATGAAATTGCTTGGGCTCCTGTTAATTTTTAAGATTTTGACACATTCAGCTCAAATGTACACAATTGCTGATTATGGCTGTCAAATCTAAACCAAACGTTGTGCACTCAAATCTTTTGCTGTATTTAGTTTATTTTGGCATCCGGATGATGATTCTAGCATGAAATGGCTTGGGCACCTGTTAATTTTTAAGATTTTGACACATTCAGCTCAAATGTACAATCATGCGCTAAAAACGCATTTAAAGCAATAAAAAGGTTATTATGGCTGTCAAACCTAAACCAAACGTTGTGCACTCAAATCTTTTGCTGTATTTAGTTTATTTTGGCATCCGGATGATGATTCTAGCATGAAATTGCTTGGGCACCTGTTAATTTTTAAGATTTTGACACATTCAGCTCAAATGTACACAATTGCTGATTATGGCTGTCAAATCTAAACCAAACGTTGTGCACTCAAATCTTTTGCTGTATTTAGTTTATTTTGGCATCCGGATGATGATTCTAGCATGAAATTGCTTGGGCACCTGTTAATTTTTAAGATTTTGACACATTCAGCTCAAATGTACACAATTGCTGATTATGGCTGTCAAATCTAAACCAAACGCTGTGCACTCAAATCTTTTGCTGTATTTAGTTTATTTTGGCATCCGGATGATGATTCTAGCATGAAATTGCTTGGGCACCTGTTAATTTTTAAGATTTTGACACATTCAGCTCAAATGTACAATCATGCGCTAAAAACGCATTTAAAGCAATAAAAAGGTGATTATGGCTGTCAAACCTAAACCAAACGTTGTGCACTCAAATCTTTTGCTGTATTTAGTTTATTTTGGCATCCGGATGATGATTCTAGCATGAAATTGCTTGGGCACCTGTTAATTTTTAAGATTTTGACACATTCAGCTCAAATGTACACAATTGCTGATTATGGCTGTCAAATCTAAACCAAACGTTGTGCACTCAAATCTTTTGCTGTATTTAGTTTATTTTGGCATCCGGATGATGATTCTAGCATGAAATTGCTTGGGCACCTGTTAATTTTTAAGATTTTGACACATTCAGCTCAAATGTACACAATTGCTGATTATGGCTGTCAAATCTAAACCAAACGCTGTGCACTCAAATCTTTTGCTGTATTTAGTTTATTTTGGCATCCGGATGATGATTCTAGCATGAAATTGCTTGGGCACCTGTTAATTTTTAAGATTTTGACACATTCAGCTCAAATGTACAATCATGCGCTAAAAACGCATTTAAAGCAATAAAAAGGTGATTATGGCTGTCAAACCTAAACCAAACGTTGTGCACTCAAATCTTTTGCTGTATTTAGTTTATTTTGGCATCCGGATGATGATTCTAGCATGAAATTGCTTGGGCACCTGTTAATTTTTAAGATTTTGACACATTCAGCTCAAATGTACACAATTGCTGATTATGGCTGTCAAATCTAAACCAAACGTTGTGCACTCAAATCTTTTGCTGTATTTAGTTTATTTTGGCATCCGGATGATGATTCTAGCATGAAATTGCTTGGGCACCTGTTAATTTTTAAGATTTTGACACATTCAGCTCAAATGTACACAATTGCTGATTATGGCTGTCAAATCTAAACCAAACGCTGTGCACTCAAATCTTTTGCTGTATTTAGTTTATTTTGGCATCCGGATGATGATTCTAGCATGAAATTGCTTGGGCACCTGTTAATTTTTAAGATTTTGACACATTCAGCTCAAATGTACAATCATGCGCTAAAAACGCATTTAAAGCAATAAAAAGGTGATTATGGCTGTCAAACCTAAACCAAACGTTGTGCACTCAAATCTTTTGCTGTATTTAGTTTATTTTGGCATCCGGATGATGATTCTAGCATGAAATTGCTTGGGCACCTGTTAATTTTTAAGATTTTGACACATTCAGCTCAAATGTACACAATTGCTGATTATGGCTGTCAAATCTAAACCAAACGTTGTGCACTCAAATCTTTTGCTGTATTTAGTTTATTTTGGCATCCGGATGATGATTCTAGCATGAAATTGCTTGGGCACCTGTTAATTTTTAAGATTTTGACACATTCAGCTCAAATGTACAATTATGCGCTAAAAACGCATTTAAAGCAATAAAAAGGTGATTATGGCTGTCAAACCTAAACCAAACGTTGTGCACTCAAATCTTTTGCTGTATTTAGTTTATTTTGGCATCCGGATGATGATTCTAGCATGAAATTTCTTGGGCACCTGTTAATTTTTAAGATTTTGACACATTCACCTCAAATGTACAATCATGCGCTAAAAACGCATTTAAAGCAATAAAAAGGTGATTATGGCTGTCAAACCTAAACCAAACGTTGTGCACTCAAATCTTTTGCTGTATTTAGTTTATTTTGGCATCCGGATGATGATTCTAGCATGAAATTGCTTGGGCACCTGTTAATTTTTAAGATTTTGACACATTCAGCTCAAATGTACACAATTGCTGATTATGGCTGTCAAATCTAAACCAAACGCTGTGCACTCAAATCTTTTGCTGTATTTAGTTTATTTTGGCATCCGGATGATGATTCTAGCATGAAATTGCTTGGGCACCTGTTAATTTTTAAGATTTTGACACATTCAGCTCAAATGTACAATCATGCGCTAAAAACGCATTTAAAGCAATAAAAAGGTGATTATGGCTGTCAAACCTAAACCAAACGTTGTGCACTCAAATCTTTTGCTGTATTTAGTTTATTTTGGCATCCGGATGATGATTCTAGCATGAAATTGCTTGGGCTCCTGTTAATTTTTAAGATTTTGACACATTCAGCTCAAATGTACACAATTGCTGATTATGGCTGTCAAATCTAAACCAAACGTTGTGCACTCAAATCCTTTGCTGTATTTAGTTTATTTTGGCATCCGGATGATGATTCTAGCATGAAATTGCTTGGGCACCTGTTAATTTTTAAGATTTTGACACATTCAGCTCAAATGTACAATCATGCGCTAAAAACGCATTTAAAGCAATAAAAAGGTGATTATGGCTGTCAAACCTAAACCAAACGTTGTGCACTCAAATCTTTTGCTGTATTTAGTTTATTTTGGCATCCGGATGATGATTCTAGCATGAAATTGCTTGGGCACCTGTTAATTTTTAAGATTTTGACACATTCAGCTCAAATGTACAATCATGCGCTAAAAACGCATTTAAAGCAATAAAAAGGTGATTATGGCTGTCAAACCTAAACCAAACGTTGTGCACTCAAATCTTTTGCTGTATTTAGTTTATTTTGGCATCCGGATGATGATTCTAGCATGAAATTGCTTGGGCACCTGTTAATTTTTAAGATTTTGACACATTCAGCTCAAATGTACACAATTGCTGATTATGGCTGTCAAATCTAAACCAAACGCTGTGCACTCAAATCTTTTGCTGTATTTAGTTTATTTTGGCATCCGGATGATGATTCTAGCATGAAATTGCTTGGGCACCTGTTAATTTTTAAGATTTTGACACATTCAGCTCAAATGTACAATCATGCGCTAAAAACGCATTTAAAGCAATAAAAAGGTGATTATGGCTGTCAAACCTAAACCAAACGTTGTGCACTCAAATCTTTTGCTGTATTTAGTTTATTTTGGCATCCGGATGATGATTCTAGCATGAAATTGCTTGGGCACCTGTTAATTTTTAAGATTTTGACACATTCAGCTCAAATGTACACAATTGCTGATTATGGCTGTCAAATCTAAACCAAACGTTGTGCACTCAAATCTTTTGCTGTATTTAGTTTATTTTGGCATCCGGATGATGATTCTAGCATGAAATGGCTTGGGCACCTGTTAATTTTTAAGATTTTGACACATTCAGCTCAAATGTACAATCATGCGCTAAAAACGCATTTAAAGCAATAAAAAGGTTATTATGGCTGTCAAACCTAAACCAAACGTTGTGCACTCAAATCTTTTGCTGTATTTAGTTTATTTTGGCATCCGGATGATGATTCTAGCATGAAATTGCTTGGGCACCTGTTAATTTTTAAGATTTTGACACATTCAGCTCAAATGTACACAATTGCTGATTATGGCTGTCAAATCTAAACCAAACGTTGTGCACTCAAATCTTTTGCTGTATTTAGTTTATTTTGGCATCCGGATGATGATTCTAGCATGAAATTGCTTGGGCACCTGTTAATTTTTAAGATTTTGACACATTCAGCTCAAATGTACACAATTGCTGATTATGGCTGTCAAATCTAAACCAAACGCTGTGCACTCAAATCTTTTGCTGTATTTAGTTTATTTTGGCATCCGGATGATGATTCTAGCATGAAATTGCTTGGGCACCTGTTAATTTTTAAGATTTTGACACATTCAGCTCAAATGTACAATCATGCGCTAAAAACGCATTTAAAGCAATAAAAAGGTGATTATGGCTGTCAAACCTAAACCAAACGTTGTGCACTCAAATCTTTTGCTGTATTTAGTTTATTTTGGCATCCGGATGATGATTCTAGCATGAAATTGCTTGGGCTCCTGTTAATTTTTAAGATTTTGACACATTCAGCTCAAATGTACACAATTGCTGATTATGGCTGTCAAATCTAAACCAAACGTTGTGCACTCAAATCTTTTGCTGTATTTAGTTTATTTTGGCATCCGGATGATGATTCTAGCATGAAATGGCTTGGGCACCTGTTAATTTTTAAGATTTTGACACATTCAGCTCAAATGTACACAATTGCTGATTATGGCTGTCAAATCTAAACCAAACGTTGTGCACTCAAATCTTTTGCTGTATTTAGTTTATTTTGGCATCCGGATGATGATTCTAGCATGAAATTGCTTGGGCACCTGTTAATTTTTAAGATTTTGACACATTCAGCTCAAATGTACACAATTGCTGATTATGGCTGTCAAATCTAAACCAAACGTTGTGCACCTCAAATCTTTTGCTGTATTTAGTTTATTTTGGCATCCGGATGATGATTCTAGCATGAAATTGCTTGGGCACCTGTTAATTTTTAAGATTTTGACACATTCAGCTCAAATGTACAATCATGCGCTAAAAACGCATTTAAAGCAATAAAAAGGTGATTATGGCTGTCAAACCTAAACCAAACGTTGTGCACTCAAATCTTTTGCTGTATTTAGTTTATTTTGGCATCCGGATGATGATTCTAGCATGAAATTGCTTGGGCTCCTGTTAATTTTTAAGATTTTGACACATTCAGCTCAAATGTACACAATTGCTGATTATGGCTGTCAAATCTAAACCAAACGTTGTGCACTCAAATCCTTTGCTGTATTTAGTTTATTTTGGCATCCGGATGATGATTCTAGCATGAAATTGCTTGGGCACCTGTTAATTTTTAAGATTTTGACACATTCAGCTCAAATGTACAATCATGCGCTAAAAACGCATTTAAAGCAATAAAAAGGTGATTATGGCTGTCAAACCTAAACCAAACGTTGTGCACTCAAATCTTTTGCTGTATTTAGTTTATTTTGGCATCCGGATGATGATTCTAGCATGAAATTGCTTGGGCACCTGTTAATTTTTAAGATTTTGACACATTCAGCTCAAATGTACAATCATGCGCTAAAAACGCATTTAAAGCAATAAAAAGGTGATTATGGCTGTCAAACCTAAACCAAACGTTGTGCACTCAAATCTTTTGCTGTATTTAGTTTATTTTGGCATCCGGATGATGATTCTAGCATGAAATTGCTTGGGCACCTGTTAATTTTTAAGATTTTGACACATTCAGCTCAAATGTACACAATTGCTGATTATGGCTGTCAAATCTAAACCAAACGCTGTGCACTCAAATCTTTTGCTGTATTTAGTTTATTTTGGCATCCGGATGATGATTCTAGCATGAAATTGCTTGGGCACCTGTTAATTTTTAAGATTTTGACACATTCAGCTCAAATGTACAATCATGCGCTAAAAACGCATTTAAAGCAATAAAAAGGTGATTATGGCTGTCAAACCTAAACCAAACGTTGTGCACTCAAATCTTTTGCTGTATTTAGTTTATTTTGGCATCCGGATGATGATTCTAGCATGAAATTGCTTGGGCACCTGTTAATTTTTAAGATTTTGACACATTCAGCTCAAATGTACACAATTGCTGATTATGGCTGTCAAATCTAAACCAAACGTTGTGCACTCAAATCTTTTGCTGTATTTAGTTTATTTTGGCATCCGGATGATGATTCTAGCATGAAATGGCTTGGGCACCTGTTAATTTTTAAGATTTTGACACATTCAGCTCAAATGTACAATCATGCGCTAAAAACGCATTTAAAGCAATAAAAAGGTTATTATGGCTGTCAAACCTAAACCAAACGTTGTGCACTCAAATCTTTTGCTGTATTTAGTTTATTTTGGCATCCGGATGATGATTCTAGCATGAAATTGCTTGGGCACCTGTTAATTTTTAAGATTTTGACACATTCAGCTCAAATGTACACAATTGCTGATTATGGCTGTCAAATCTAAACCAAACGTTGTGCACTCAAATCTTTTGCTGTATTTAGTTTATTTTGGCATCCGGATGATGATTCTAGCATGAAATTGCTTGGGCACCTGTTAATTTTTAAGATTTTGACACATTCAGCTCAAATGTACACAATTGCTGATTATGGCTGTCAAATCTAAACCAAACGCTGTGCACTCAAATCTTTTGCTGTATTTAGTTTATTTTGGCATCCGGATGATGATTCTAGCATGAAATTGCTTGGGCACCTGTTAATTTTTAAGATTTTGACACATTCAGCTCAAATGTACAATCATGCGCTAAAAACGCATTTAAAGCAATAAAAAGGTGATAATGGCTGTCAAACCTAAACCAAACGTTGTGCACTCAAATCTTTTGCTGTATTTAGTTTATTTTGGCATCCGGATGATGATTCTAGCATGAAATTGCTTGGGCTCCTGTTAATTTTTAAGATTTTGACACATTCAGCTCAAATGTACACAATTGCTGATTATGGCTGTCAAATCTAAACCAAACGTTGTGCACTCAAATCTTTTGCTGTATTTAGTTTATTTTGGCATCCGGATGATGATTCTAGCATGAAATGGCTTGGGCACCTGTTAATTTTTAAGATTTTGACACATTCAGCTCAAATGTACAATCATGCGCTAAAAACGCATTTAAAGCAATAAAAAGGTTATTATGGCTGTCAAACCTAAACCAAACGTTGTGCACTCAAATCTTTTGCTGTATTTAGTTTATTTTGGCATCCGGATGATGATTCTAGCATGAAATTGCTTGGGCACCTGTTAATTTTTAAGATTTTGACACATTCAGCTCAAATGTACACAATTGCTGATTATGGCTGTCAAATCTAAACCAAACGTTGTGCACTCAAATCTTTTGCTGTATTTAGTTTATTTTGGCATCCGGATGATGATTCTAGCATGAAATTGCTTGGGCACCTGTTAATTTTTAAGATTTTGACACATTCAGCTCAAATGTACACAATTGCTGATTATGGCTGTCAAATCTAAACCAAACGCTGTGCACTCAAATCTTTTGCTGTATTTAGTTTATTTTGGCATCCGGATGATGATTCTAGCATGAAATTGCTTGGGCACCTGTTAATTTTTAAGATTTTGACACATTCAGCTCAAATGTACACAATTGCTGATTATGGCTGTCAAATCTAAACCAAACGCTGTGCACTCAAATCTTTTGCTGTATTTAGTTTATTTTGGCATCCGGATGATGATTCTAGCATGAAATTGCTTGGGCACCTGTTAATTTTTAAGATTTTGACACATTCAGCTCAAATGTACAATCATGCGCTAAAAACGCATTTAAAGCAATAAAAAGGTGATTATGGCTGTCAAACCTAAACCAAACGTTGTGCACTCAAATCTTTTGCTGTATTTAGTTTATTTTGGCATCCGGATGATGATTCTAGCATGAAATTGCTTGGGCACCTGTTAATTTTTAAGATTTTGACACATTCAGCTCAAATGTACACAATTGCTGATTATGGCTGTCAAATCTAAACCAAACGTTGTGCACTCAAATCTTTTGCTGTATTTAGTTTATTTTGGCATCCGGATGATGATTCTAGCATGAAATTGCTTGGGCACCTGTTAATTTTTAAGATTTTGACACATTCAGCTCAAATGTACAATTATGCGCTAAAAACGCATTTAAAGCAATAAAAAGGTGATTATGGCTGTCAAACCTAAACCAAACGTTGTGCACTCAAATCTTTTGCTGTATTTAGTTTATTTTGGCATCCGGATGATGATTCTAGCATGAAATTTCTTGGGCACCTGTTAATTTTTAAGATTTTGACACATTCACCTCAAATGTACAATCATGCGCTAAAAACGCATTTAAAGCAATAAAAAGGTGATTATGGCTGTCAAACCTAAACCAAACGTTGTGCACTCAAATCTTTTGCTGTATTTAGTTTATTTTGGCATCCGGATGATGATTCTAGCATGAAATTGCTTGGGCACCTGTTAATTTTTAAGATTTTGACACATTCAGCTCAAATGTACACAATTGCTGATTATGGCTGTCAAATCTAAACCAAACGCTGTGCACTCAAATCTTTTGCTGTATTTAGTTTATTTTGGCATCCGGATGATGATTCTAGCATGAAATTGCTTGGGCACCTGTTAATTTTTAAGATTTTGACACATTCAGCTCAAATGTACAATCATGCGCTAAAAACGCATTTAAAGCAATAAAAAGGTGATTATGGCTGTCAAACCTAAACCAAACGTTGTGCACTCAAATCTTTTGCTGTATTTAGTTTATTTTGGCATCCGGATGATGATTCTAGCATGAAATTGCTTGGGCTCCTGTTAATTTTTAAGATTTTGACACATTCAGCTCAAATGTACACAATTGCTGATTATGGCTGTCAAATCTAAACCAAACGTTGTGCACTCAAATCCTTTGCTGTATTTAGTTTATTTTGGCATCCGGATGATGATTCTAGCATGAAATTGCTTGGGCACCTGTTAATTTTTAAGATTTTGACACATTCAGCTCAAATGTACAATCATGCGCTAAAAACGCATTTAAAGCAATAAAAAGGTGATTATGGCTGTCAAACCTAAACCAAACGTTGTGCACTCAAATCTTTTGCTGTATTTAGTTTATTTTGGCATCCGGATGATGATTCTAGCATGAAATTGCTTGGGCACCTGTTAATTTTTAAGATTTTGACACATTCAGCTCAAATGTACAATCATGCGCTAAAAACGCATTTAAAGCAATAAAAAGGTGATTATGGCTGTCAAACCTAAACCAAACGTTGTGCACTCAAATCTTTTGCTGTATTTAGTTTATTTTGGCATCCGGATGATGATTCTAGCATGAAATTGCTTGGGCACCTGTTAATTTTTAAGATTTTGACACATTCAGCTCAAATGTACACAATTGCTGATTATGGCTGTCAAATCTAAACCAAACGCTGTGCACTCAAATCTTTTGCTGTATTTAGTTTATTTTGGCATCCGGATGATGATTCTAGCATGAAATTGCTTGGGCACCTGTTAATTTTTAAGATTTTGACACATTCAGCTCAAATGTACAATCATGCGCTAAAAACGCATTTAAAGCAATAAAAAGGTGATTATGGCTGTCAAACCTAAACCAAACGTTGTGCACTCAAATCTTTTGCTGTATTTAGTTTATTTTGGCATCCGGATGATGATTCTAGCATGAAATTGCTTGGGCACCTGTTAATTTTTAAGATTTTGACACATTCAGCTCAAATGTACACAATTGCTGATTATGGCTGTCAAATCTAAACCAAACGTTGTGCACTCAAATCTTTTGCTGTATTTAGTTTATTTTGGCATCCGGATGATGATTCTAGCATGAAATGGCTTGGGCACCTGTTAATTTTTAAGATTTTGACACATTCAGCTCAAATGTACAATCATGCGCTAAAAACGCATTTAAAGCAATAAAAAGGTTATTATGGCTGTCAAACCTAAACCAAACGTTGTGCACTCAAATCTTTTGCTGTATTTAGTTTATTTTGGCATCCGGATGATGATTCTAGCATGAAATTGCTTGGGCACCTGTTAATTTTTAAGATTTTGACACATTCAGCTCAAATGTACACAATTGCTGATTATGGCTGTCAAATCTAAACCAAACGTTGTGCACTCAAATCTTTTGCTGTATTTAGTTTATTTTGGCATCCGGATGATGATTCTAGCATGAAATTGCTTGGGCACCTGTTAATTTTTAAGATTTTGACACATTCAGCTCAAATGTACACAATTGCTGATTATGGCTGTCAAATCTAAACCAAACGCTGTGCACTCAAATCTTTTGCTGTATTTAGTTTATTTTGGCATCCGGATGATGATTCTAGCATGAAATTGCTTGGGCACCTGTTAATTTTTAAGATTTTGACACATTCAGCTCAAATGTACAATCATGCGCTAAAAACGCATTTAAAGCAATAAAAAGGTGATTATGGCTGTCAAACCTAAACCAAACGTTGTGCACTCAAATCTTTTGCTGTATTTAGTTTATTTTGGCATCCGGATGATGATTCTAGCATGAAATTGCTTGGGCTCCTGTTAATTTTTAAGATTTTGACACATTCAGCTCAAATGTACACAATTGCTGATTATGGCTGTCAAATCTAAACCAAACGTTGTGCACTCAAATCTTTTGCTGTATTTAGTTTATTTTGGCATCCGGATGATGATTCTAGCATGAAATGGCTTGGGCACCTGTTAATTTTTAAGATTTTGACACATTCAGCTCAAATGTACACAATTGCTGATTATGGCTGTCAAATCTAAACCAAACGTTGTGCACTCAAATCTTTTGCTGTATTTAGTTTATTTTGGCATCCGGATGATGATTCTAGCATGAAATTGCTTGGGCACCTGTTAATTTTTAAGATTTTGACACATTCAGCTCAAATGTACACAATTGCTGATTATGGCTGTCAAATCTAAACCAAACGTTGTGCACTCAAATCTTTTGCTGTATTTAGTTTATTTTGGCATCCGGATGATGATTCTAGCATGAAATTGCTTGGGCACCTGTTAATTTTTAAGATTTTGACACATTCAGCTCAAATGTACAATCATGCGCTAAAAACGCATTTAAAGCAATAAAAAGGTGATTATGGCTGTCAAACCTAAACCAAACGTTGTGCACTCAAATCTTTTGCTGTATTTAGTTTATTTTGGCATCCGGATGATGATTCTAGCATGAAATTGCTTGGGCTCCTGTTAATTTTTAAGATTTTGACACATTCAGCTCAAATGTACACAATTGCTGATTATGGCTGTCAAATCTAAACCAAACGTTGTGCACTCAAATCCTTTGCTGTATTTAGTTTATTTTGGCATCCGGATGATGATTCTAGCATGAAATTGCTTGGGCACCTGTTAATTTTTAAGATTTTGACACATTCAGCTCAAATGTACAATCATGCGCTAAAAACGCATTTAAAGCAATAAAAAGGTGATTATGGCTGTCAAACCTAAACCAAACGTTGTGCACTCAAATCTTTTGCTGTATTTAGTTTATTTTGGCATCCGGATGATGATTCTAGCATGAAATTGCTTGGGCACCTGTTAATTTTTAAGATTTTGACACATTCAGCTCAAATGTACAATCATGCGCTAAAAACGCATTTAAAGCAATAAAAAGGTGATTATGGCTGTCAAACCTAAACCAAACGTTGTGCACTCAAATCTTTTGCTGTATTTAGTTTATTTTGGCATCCGGATGATGATTCTAGCATGAAATTGCTTGGGCACCTGTTAATTTTTAAGATTTTGACACATTCAGCTCAAATGTACACAATTGCTGATTATGGCTGTCAAATCTAAACCAAACGCTGTGCACTCAAATCTTTTGCTGTATTTAGTTTATTTTGGCATCCGGATGATGATTCTAGCATGAAATTGCTTGGGCACCTGTTAATTTTTAAGATTTTGACACATTCAGCTCAAATGTACAATCATGCGCTAAAAACGCATTTAAAGCAATAAAAAGGTGATTATGGCTGTCAAACCTAAACCAAACGTTGTGCACTCAAATCTTTTGCTGTATTTAGTTTATTTTGGCATCCGGATGATGATTCTAGCATGAAATTGCTTGGGCACCTGTTAATTTTTAAGATTTTGACACATTCAGCTCAAATGTACACAATTGCTGATTATGGCTGTCAAATCTAAACCAAACGTTGTGCACTCAAATCTTTTGCTGTATTTAGTTTATTTTGGCATCCGGATGATGATTCTAGCATGAAATGGCTTGGGCACCTGTTAATTTTTAAGATTTTGACACATTCAGCTCAAATGTACAATCATGCGCTAAAAACGCATTTAAAGCAATAAAAAGGTTATTATGGCTGTCAAACCTAAACCAAACGTTGTGCACTCAAATCTTTTGCTGTATTTAGTTTATTTTGGCATCCGGATGATGATTCTAGCATGAAATTGCTTGGGCACCTGTTAATTTTTAAGATTTTGACACATTCAGCTCAAATGTACACAATTGCTGATTATGGCTGTCAAATCTAAACCAAACGTTGTGCACTCAAATCTTTTGCTGTATTTAGTTTATTTTGGCATCCGGATGATGATTCTAGCATGAAATTGCTTGGGCACCTGTTAATTTTTAAGATTTTGACACATTCAGCTCAAATGTACACAATTGCTGATTATGGCTGTCAAATCTAAACCAAACGCTGTGCACTCAAATCTTTTGCTGTATTTAGTTTATTTTGGCATCCGGATGATGATTCTAGCATGAAATTGCTTGGGCACCTGTTAATTTTTAAGATTTTGACACATTCAGCTCAAATGTACAATCATGCGCTAAAAACGCATTTAAAGCAATAAAAAGGTGATAATGGCTGTCAAACCTAAACCAAACGTTGTGCACTCAAATCTTTTGCTGTATTTAGTTTATTTTGGCATCCGGATGATGATTCTAGCATGAAATTGCTTGGGCTCCTGTTAATTTTTAAGATTTTGACACATTCAGCTCAAATGTACACAATTGCTGATTATGGCTGTCAAATCTAAACCAAACGTTGTGCACTCAAATCTTTTGCTGTATTTAGTTTATTTTGGCATCCGGATGATGATTCTAGCATGAAATGGCTTGGGCACCTGTTAATTTTTAAGATTTTGACACATTCAGCTCAAATGTACAATCATGCGCTAAAAACGCATTTAAAGCAATAAAAAGGTTATTATGGCTGTCAAACCTAAACCAAACGTTGTGCACTCAAATCTTTTGCTGTATTTAGTTTATTTTGGCATCCGGATGATGATTCTAGCATGAAATTGCTTGGGCACCTGTTAATTTTTAAGATTTTGACACATTCAGCTCAAATGTACACAATTGCTGATTATGGCTGTCAAATCTAAACCAAACGTTGTGCACTCAAATCTTTTGCTGTATTTAGTTTATTTTGGCATCCGGATGATGATTCTAGCATGAAATTGCTTGGGCACCTGTTAATTTTTAAGATTTTGACACATTCAGCTCAAATGTACACAATTGCTGATTATGGCTGTCAAATCTAAACCAAACGCTGTGCACTCAAATCTTTTGCTGTATTTAGTTTATTTTGGCATCCGGATGATGATTCTAGCATGAAATTGCTTGGGCACCTGTTAATTTTTAAGATTTTGACACATTCAGCTCAAATGTACAATCATGCGCTAAAAACGCATTTAAAGCAATAAAAAGGTGATTATGGCTGTCAAACCTAAACCAAACGTTGTGCACTCAAATCTTTTGCTGTATTTAGTTTATTTTGGCATCCGGATGATGATTCTAGCATGAAATTGCTTGGGCACCTGTTAATTTTTAAGATTTTGACACATTCAGCTCAAATGTACACAATTGCTGATTATGGCTGTCAAATCTAAACCAAACGTTGTGCACTCAAATCTTTTGCTGTATTTAGTTTATTTTGGCATCCGGATGAGGATTCTAGCATGAAATTGCTTGGGCACCTGTTAATTTTTAAGATTTTGACACATTCAGCTCAAATGTACAATCATGCGCTAGAAACGCATTTAAAGCAATAAAAAGGTGATTATGGCTGACAAACCTAAACCAAACGTTGTGCAATCAAATCTTTTGCTGTATTTAGTTTATTTTGGCATCCGGATGATGATTCTAGCATGAATTTGCTTGGGCACCTGTTAATTTTTAAGATTTTGACACATTCAGCTCAAATGTACACAATTGCTGATTATGGCTGTCAAATCTAAACCAAACGTTGTGCACTCAAATCTTTTGCTGTATTTAGTTTATTTTGGCATCCGGATGATGATTCTAGCATGAAATTGCTTGGGCACCTGTTAATTTTTAAGATTTTGACACATTCAGCTCAAATGTACACAATTGCTGATTATGGCTGTCAAATCTAAACCAAACGCTGTGCACTCAAATCTTTTGCTGTATTTAGTTTATTTTGGCATCCGGATGATGATTCTAGCATGAAATTGCTTGGGCACCTGTTAATTTTTAAGATTTTGACACATTCAGCTCAAATGTACAATCATGCGCTAAAAACGCATTTAAAGCAATAAAAAGGTGATTATGGCTGTCAAACCTAAACCAAACGTTGTGCACTCAAATCTTTTGCTGTATTTAGTTTATTTTGGCATCCGGATGATGATTCTAGCATGAAATTGCTTGGGCACCTGTTAATTTTTAAGATTTTGACACATTCAGCTCAAATGTACACAATTGCTGATTATGGCTGTCAAATCTAAACCAAACGCTGTGCACTCAAATCTTTTGCTGTATTTAGTTTATTTTGGCATCCGGATGATGATTCTAGCATGAAATTGCTTGGGCACCTGTTAATTTTTAAGATTTTGACACATTCAGCTCAAATGTACAATCATGCGCTAAAAACGCATTTAAAGCAATAAAAAGGTGATTATGGCTGTCAAACCTAAACCAAACGTTGTGCACTCAAATCTTTTGCTGTATTTAGTTTATTTTGGCATCCGGATGATGATTCTAGCATGAAATTGCTTGGGCTCCTGTTAATTTTTAAGATTTTGACACATTCAGCTCAAATGTACACAATTGCTGATTATGGCTGTCAAATCTAAACCAAACGTTGTGCACTCAAATCTTTTGCTGTATTTAGTTTATTTTGGCATCTGGATGATGATTCTAGCATGAAATGGCTTGGGCACCTGTTAATTTTTAAGATTTTGACACATTCAGCTCAAATGTACAATCATGCGCTAAAAACGCATTTAAAGCAATAAAAAGGTTATTATGGCTGTCAAACCTAAACCAAACGTTGTGCACTCAAATCTTTTGCTGTATTTAGTTTATTTTGGCATCCGGATGATGATTCTAGCATGAAATTGCTTGGGCACCTGTTAATTTTTAAGATTTTGACACATTCAGCTCAAATGTACACAATTGCTGATTATGGCTGTCAAATCTAAACCAAACGTTGTGCACTCAAATCTTTTGCTGTATTTAGTTTATTTTGGCATCCGGATGATGATTCTAGCATGAAATCGCTTGGGCACCTGTTAATTTTTAAGATTTTGACACATTCAGCTCAAATGTACACAATTGCTGATTATGGCTGTCAAATCTAAACCAAACGCTGTGCACTCAAATCTTTTGCTGTATTTAGTTTATTTTGGCATCCGGATGATGATTCTAGCATGAAATTGCTTGGGCACCTGTTAATTTTTAAGATTTTGACACATTCAGCTCAAATGTACAATCATGCGCTAAAAACGCATTTAAAGCAATAAAAAGGTGATTATGGCTGTCAAACCTAAACCAAACGTTGTGCACTCAAATCTTTTGCTGTATTTAGTTTATTTTGGCATCCGGATGATGATTCTAGCATGAAATTGCTTGGGCACCTGTTAATTTTTAAGATTTTGACACATTCAGCTCAAATGTACACAATTGCTGATTATGGCTGTCAAATCTAAACCAAACGCTGTGCACTCAAATCTTTTGCTGTATTTAGTTTATTTTGGCATCCGGATGATGATTCTAGCATGAAATTGCTTGGGCACCTGTTAATTTTTAAGATTTTGACACATTCAGCTCAAATGTACAATCATGCGCTAAAAACGCATTTAAAGCAATAAAAAGGTGATTATGGCTGTCAAACCTAAACCAAACGTTGTGCACTCAAATCTTTTGCTGTATTTAGTTTATTTTGGCATCCGGATGATGATTCTAGCATGAAATTGCTTGGGCACCTGTTAATTTTTAAGATTTTGACACATTCAGCTCAAATGTACACAATTGCTGATTATGGCTGTCAAATCTAAACCAAACGTTGTGCACTCAAATCTTTTGCTGTATTTAGTTTATTTTGGCATCCGGATGATGATTCTAGCATGAAATTGCTTGGGCACCTGTTAATTTTTAAGATTTTGACACATTCAGCTCAAATGTACACAATTGCTGATTATGGCTGTCAAATCTAAACCAAACGTTGTGCACTCAAATCTTTTGCTGTATTTAGTTTATTTTGGCATCCGGATGAGGATTCTAGCATGAAATTGCTTGGGCACCTGTTAATTTTTAAGATTTTGACACATTCAGCTCAAATGTACAATCATGCGCTAAAAACGCATTTAAAGCAATAAAAAGGTGATTATGGCTGTCAAACCTAAACCAAACGTTGTGCACTCAAATCTTTTGCTGTATTTAGTTTATTTTGGCATCCGGATGATGATTCTAGCATGAAATTGCTTGGGCACCTGTTAATTTTTAAGATTTTGACACATTCAGCTCAAATGTACAATCATGCGCTAAAAACGCATTTAAAGCAATAAAAAGGTGATAATGGCTGTCAAACCTAAACCAAACGTTGTGCACTCAAATCTTTTGCTGTATTTAGTTTATTTTGGCATCCGGATGATGATTCTAGCATGAAATTGCTTGGGCTCCTGTTAATTTTTAAGATTTTGACACATTCAGCTCAAATGTACACAATTGCTGATTATGGCTGTCAAATCTAAACCAAACGTTGTGCACTCAAATCTTTTGCTGTATTTAGTTTATTTTGGCATCCGGATGATGATTCTAGCATGAAATGGCTTGGGCACCTGTTAATTTTTAAGATTTTGACACATTCAGCTCAAATGTACAATCATGCGCTAAAAACGCATTTAAAGCAATAAAAAGGTTATTATGGCTGTCAAACCTAAACCAAACGTTGTGCACTCAAATCTTTTGCTGTATTTAGTTTATTTTGGCATCCGGATGATGATTCTAGCATGAAATTGCTTGGGCACCTGTTAATTTTTAAGATTTTGACACATTCAGCTCAAATGTACACAATTGCTGATTATGGCTGTCAAATCTAAACCAAACGTTGTGCACTCAAATCTTTTGCTGTATTTAGTTTATTTTGGCATCCGGATGATGATTCTAGCATGAAATTGCTTGGGCACCTGTTAATTTTTAAGATTTTGACACATTCAGCTCAAATGTACACAATTGCTGATTATGGCTGTCAAATCTAAACCAAACGCTGTGCACTCAAATCTTTTGCTGTATTTAGTTTATTTTGGCATCCGGATGATGATTCTAGCATGAAATTGCTTGGGCACCTGTTAATTTTTAAGATTTTGACACATTCAGCTCAAATGTACAATCATGCGCTAAAAACGCATTTAAAGCAATAAAAAGGTGATTATGGCTGTCAAACCTAAACCAAACGTTGTGCACTCAAATCTTTTGCTGTATTTAGTTTATTTTGGCATCCGGATGATGATTCTAGCATGAAATTGCTTGGGCACCTGTTAATTTTTAAGATTTTGACACATTCAGCTCAAATGTACACAATTGCTGATTATGGCTGTCAAATCTAAACCAAACGTTGTGCACTCAAATCTTTTGCTGTATTTAGTTTATTTTGGCATCCGGATGAGGATTCTAGCATGAAATTGCTTGGGCACCTGTTAATTTTTAAGATTTTGACACATTCAGCTCAAATGTACAATCATGCGCTAGAAACGCATTTAAAGCAATAAAAAGGTGATTATGGCTGACAAACCTAAACCAAACGTTGTGCAATCAAATCTTTTGCTGTATTTAGTTTATTTTGGCATCCGGATGATGATTCTAGCATGAATTTGCTTGGGCACCTGTTAATTTTTAAGATTTTGACACATTCAGCTCAAATGTACACAATTGCTGATTATGGCTGTCAAATCTAAACCAAACGTTGTGCACTCAAATCTTTTGCTGTATTTAGTTTATTTTGGCATCCGGATGATGATTCTAGCATGAAATTGCTTGGGCACCTGTTAATTTTTAAGATTTTGACACATTCAGCTCAAATGTACACAATTGCTGATTATGGCTGTCAAATCTAAACCAAACGCTGTGCACTCAAATCTTTTGCTGTATTTAGTTTATTTTGGCATCCGGATGATGATTCTAGCATGAAATTGCTTGGGCACCTGTTAATTTTTAAGATTTTGACACATTCAGCTCAAATGTACAATCATGCGCTAAAAACGCATTTAAAGCAATAAAAAGGTGATTATGGCTGTCAAACCTAAACCAAACGTTGTGCACTCAAATCTTTTGCTGTATTTAGTTTATTTTGGCATCCGGATGATGATTCTAGCATGAAATTGCTTGGGCACCTGTTAATTTTTAAGATTTTGACACATTCAGCTCAAATGTACACAATTGCTGATTATGGCTGTCAAATCTAAACCAAACGCTGTGCACTCAAATCTTTTGCTGTATTTAGTTTATTTTGGCATCCGGATGATGATTCTAGCATGAAATTGCTTGGGCACCTGTTAATTTTTAAGATTTTGACACATTCAGCTCAAATGTACAATCATGCGCTAAAAACGCATTTAAAGCAATAAAAAGGTGATTATGGCTGTCAAACCTAAACCAAACGTTGTGCACTCAAATCTTTTGCTGTATTTAGTTTATTTTGGCATCCGGATGATGATTCTAGCATGAAATTGCTTGGGCTCCTGTTAATTTTTAAGATTTTGACACATTCAGCTCAAATGTACACAATTGCTGATTATGGCTGTCAAATCTAAACCAAACGTTGTGCACTCAAATCTTTTGCTGTATTTAGTTTATTTTGGCATCTGGATGATGATTCTAGCATGAAATGGCTTGGGCACCTGTTAATTTTTAAGATTTTGACACATTCAGCTCAAATGTACAATCATGCGCTAAAAACGCATTTAAAGCAATAAAAAGGTTATTATGGCTGTCAAACCTAAACCAAACGTTGTGCACTCAAATCTTTTGCTGTATTTAGTTTATTTTGGCATCCGGATGATGATTCTAGCATGAAATTGCTTGGGCACCTGTTAATTTTTAAGATTTTGACACATTCAGCTCAAATGTACACAATTGCTGATTATGGCTGTCAAATCTAAACCAAACGTTGTGCACTCAAATCTTTTGCTGTATTTAGTTTATTTTGGCATCCGGATGATGATTCTAGCATGAAATCGCTTGGGCACCTGTTAATTTTTAAGATTTTGACACATTCAGCTCAAATGTACACAATTGCTGATTATGGCTGTCAAATCTAAACCAAACGCTGTGCACTCAAATCTTTTGCTGTATTTAGTTTATTTTGGCATCCGGATGATGATTCTAGCATGAAATTGCTTGGGCACCTGTTAATTTTTAAGATTTTGACACATTCAGCTCAAATGTACAATCATGCGCTAAAAACGCATTTAAAGCAATAAAAAGGTGATTATGGCTGTCAAACCTAAACCAAACGTTGTGCACTCAAATCTTTTGCTGTATTTAGTTTATTTTGGCATCCGGATGATGATTCTAGCATGAAATTGCTTGGGCACCTGTTAATTTTTAAGATTTTGACACATTCAGCTCAAATGTACACAATTGCTGATTATGGCTGTCAAATCTAAACCAAACGCTGTGCACTCAAATCTTTTGCTGTATTTAGTTTATTTTGGCATCCGGATGATGATTCTAGCATGAAATTGCTTGGGCACCTGTTAATTTTTAAGATTTTGACACATTCAGCTCAAATGTACAATCATGCGCTAAAAACGCATTTAAAGCAATAAAAAGGTGATTATGGCTGTCAAACCTAAACCAAACGTTGTGCACTCAAATCTTTTGCTGTATTTAGTTTATTTTGGCATCCGGATGATGATTCTAGCATGAAATTGCTTGGGCACCTGTTAATTTTTAAGATTTTGACACATTCAGCTCAAATGTACACAATTGCTGATTATGGCTGTCAAATCTAAACCAAACGTTGTGCACTCAAATCTTTTGCTGTATTTAGTTTATTTTGGCATCCGGATGATGATTCTAGCATGAAATTGCTTGGGCACCTGTTAATTTTTAAGATTTTGACACATTCAGCTCAAATGTACACAATTGCTGATTATGGCTGTCAAATCTAAACCAAACGTTGTGCACTCAAATCTTTTGCTGTATTTAGTTTATTTTGGCATCCGGATGAGGATTCTAGCATGAAATTGCTTGGGCACCTGTTAATTTTTAAGATTTTGACACATTCAGCTCAAATGTACAATCATGCGCTAGAAACGCATTTAAAGCAATAAAAAGGTGATTATGGCTGACAAACCTAAACCAAACGTTGTGCAATCAAATCTTTTGCTGTATTTAGTTTATTTTGGCATCCGGATGATGATTCTAGCATGAATTTGCTTGGGCACCTGTTAATTTTTAAGATTTTGACACATTCAGCTCAAATCTACACAATTGCTGATTATGGCTGTCAAATCTAAACCAAACGTTGTGCACTCAAATCTTTTGCTGTATTTAGTTTATTTTGGCATCCGGATGATGATTCTAGCATGAAATTGCTTGGGCACCTGTTAATTTTTAAGATTTTGACACATTCAGCTCAAATGTACAATCATGCGCTAAAAACGCATTTAAAGCAATAAAAAGGTGATTATGGCTGTCAAACCTAAACCAAACGTTGTGCACTCAAATCTTTTGCTGTATTTAGTTTATTTTGGCATCCGGATGATGATTCTAGCATGAAATTGCTTGGGCTCCTGTTAATTTTTAAGATTTTGACACATTCAGCTCAAATGTACACAATTGCTGATTATGGCTGTCAAATCTAAACCAAACGTTGTGCACTCAAATCCTTTGCTGTATTTAGTTTATTTTGGCATCCGGATGATGATTCTAGCATGAAATTGCTTGGGCACCTGTTAATTTTTAAGATTTTGACACATTCAGCTCAAATGTACAATCATGCGCTAAAAACGCATTTAAAGCAATAAAAAGGTGATTATGGCTGTCAAACCTAAACCAAACGTTGTGCACTCAAATCTTTTGCTGTATTTAGTTTATTTTGGCATCCGGATGATGATTCTAGCATGAAATTGCTTGGGCACCTGTTAATTTTTAAGATTTTGACACATTCAGCTCAAATGTACAATCATGCGCTAAAAACGCATTTAAAGCAATAAAAAGGTGATTATGGCTGTCAAACCTAAACCAAACGTTGTGCACTCAAATCTTTTGCTGTATTTAGTTTATTTTGGCATCCGGATGATGATTCTAGCATGAAATTGCTTGGGCACCTGTTAATTTTTAAGATTTTGACACATTCAGCTCAAATGTACACAATTGCTGATTATGGCTGTCAAATCTAAACCAAACGCTGTGCACTCAAATCTTTTGCTGTATTTAGTTTATTTTGGCATCCGGATGATGATTCTAGCATGAAATTGCTTGGGCACCTGTTAATTTTTAAGATTTTGACACATTCAGCTCAAATGTACAATCATGCGCTAAAAACGCATTTAAAGCAATAAAAAGGTGATTATGGCTGTCAAACCTAAACCAAACGTTGTGCACTCAAATCTTTTGCTGTATTTAGTTTATTTTGGCATCCGGATGATGATTCTAGCATGAAATTGCTTGGGCACCTGTTAATTTTTAAGATTTTGACACATTCAGCTCAAATGTACACAATTGCTGATTATGGCTGTCAAATCTAAACCAAACGTTGTGCACTCAAATCTTTTGCTGTATTTAGTTTATTTTGGCATCCGGATGATGATTCTAGCATGAAATGGCTTGGGCACCTGTTAATTTTTAAGATTTTGACACATTCAGCTCAAATGTACAATCATGCGCTAAAAACGCATTTAAAGCAATAAAAAGGTTATTATGGCTGTCAAACCTAAACCAAACGTTGTGCACTCAAATCTTTTGCTGTATTTAGTTTATTTTGGCATCCGGATGATGATTCTAGCATGAAATTGCTTGGGCACCTGTTAATTTTTAAGATTTTGACACATTCAGCTCAAATGTACACAATTGCTGATTATGGCTGTCAAATCTAAACCAAACGTTGTGCACTCAAATCTTTTGCTGTATTTAGTTTATTTTGGCATCCGGATGATGATTCTAGCATGAAATTGCTTGGGCACCTGTTAATTTTTAAGATTTTGACACATTCAGCTCAAATGTACACAATTGCTGATTATGGCTGTCAAATCTAAACCAAACGCTGTGCACTCAAATCTTTTGCTGTATTTAGTTTATTTTGGCATCCGGATGATGATTCTAGCATGAAATTGCTTGGGCACCTGTTAATTTTTAAGATTTTGACACATTCAGCTCAAATGTACAATCATGCGCTAAAAACGCATTTAAAGCAATAAAAAGGTGATTATGGCTGTCAAACCTAAACCAAACGTTGTGCACTCAAATCTTTTGCTGTATTTAGTTTATTTTGGCATCCGGATGATGATTCTAGCATGAAATTGCTTGGGCTCCTGTTAATTTTTAAGATTTTGACACATTCAGCTCAAATGTACACAATTGCTGATTATGGCTGTCACATCTAAACCAAACGTTGTGCACTCAAATCTTTTGCTGTATTTAGTTTATTTTGGCATCCGGATGATGATTCTAGCATGAAATGGCTTGGGCACCTGTTAATTTTTAAGATTTTGACACATTCAGCTCAAATGTACAATCATGCGCTAAAAACGCATTTAAAGCAATAAAAAGGTTATTATGGCTGTCAAACCTAAACCAAACGTTGTGCACTCAAATCTTTTGCTGTATTTAGTTTATTTTGGCATCCGGATGATGATTCTAGCATGAAATTGCTTGGGCACCTGTTAATTTTTAAGATTTTGACACACTCAGCTCAAATGTACACAATTGCTGATTATGGCTGTCAAATCTAAACCAAACGTTGTGCACTCAAATCTTTTGCTGTATTTAGTTTATTTTGGCATCCGGATGATGATTCTAGCATGAAATTGCTTGGGCACCTGTTAATTTTTAAGATTTTGACACATTCAGCTCAAATGTACACAATTGCTGATTATGGCTGTCAAATCTAAACCAAACGCTGTGCACTCAAATCTTTTGCTGTATTTAGTTTATTTTGGCATCCGGATGATGATTCTAGCATGAAATTGCTTGGGCACCTGTTAATTTTTAAGATTTTGACACATTCAGCTCAAATGTACAATCATGCGCTAAAAACGCATTTAAAGCAATAAAAAGGTGATTATGGCTGTCAAACCTAAACCAAACGTTGTGCACTCAAATCTTTTGCTGTATTTAGTTTATTTTGGCATCCGGATGATGATTCTAGCATGAAATTGCTTGGGCACCTGTTAATTTTTAAGATTTTGACACATTCAGCTCAAATGTACACAATTGCTGATTATGGCTGTCAAATCTAAACCAAACGTTGTGCACTCAAATCTTTTGCTGTATTTAGTTTATTTTGGCATCCGGATGATGATTCTAGCATGAAATTGCTTGGGCACCTGTTAATTTTTAAGATTTTGACACATTCAGCTCAAATGTACACAATTGCTGATTATGGCTGTCAAATCTAAACCAAACGCTGTGCACTCAAATCTTTTGCTGTATTTAGTTTATTTTGGCATCCGGATGATGATTCTAGCATGAAATTGCTTGGGCACCTGTTAATTTTTAAGATTTTGACACATTCAGCTCAAATGTACAATCATGCGCTAAAAACGCATTTAAAGCAATAAAAAGGTGATTATGGCTGTCAAACCTAAACCAAACGTTGTGCACTCAAATCTTTTGCTGTATTTAGTTTATTTTGGAATCCGGATGATGATTCTAGCATGAAATTGCTTGGGCACCTGTTAATTTTTAAGATTTTGACACATTCAGCTCAAATGTACACAATTGCTGATTATGGCTGTCAAATCTAAACCAAACGTTGTGCACTCAAATCTTTTGCTGTATTTAGTTTATTTTGGCATCCGGATGATGATTCTAGCATGAAATTGCTTGGGCACTTGTTAATTTTTAAGATTTTGACACATTCAGCTCAAATGTACAATCATGCGCTAAAAACGCATTTAAAGCAATAAAAAGGTGATTATGGCTGTCAAACCTAAACCAAACGTTGTGCACTCAAATCTTTTGCTGTATTTAGTTTATTTTGGCATCCGGATGATGATTCTAGCATGAAATTGCTTGGGCACCTGTTAATTTTTAAGATTTTGACACATTCAGCTCAAATGTACACAATTGCTGATTATGGCTGTCAAATCTAAACCAAACGTTGTGCACTCAAATCTTTTGCTGTATTTAGTTTATTTTGGCATCCGGATGATGATTCTAGCATGAAATTGCTTGGGCACCTGTTAATTTTTAAGATTTTGACACATTCAGCTCAAATGTACAATCATGCGCTAAAAACGCATTTAAAGCAATAAAAAGGTGATTATGGCTGTCAAACCTAAACCAAACGTTGTGCACTCAAATCTTTTGCTGTATTTAGTTTATTTTGGCATCCGGATGATGATTCTAGCATGAAATTGCTTGGGCACCTGTTAATTTTTAAGATTTTGACACATTCAGCTCAAATGTACACAATTGCTGATTATGGCTGTCAAATCTAAACCAAACGTTGTGCACTCAAATCTTTTGCTGTATTTAGTTTATTTTGGCATCCGGATGATGATTCTAGCATGAAATTGCTTGGGCACCTGTTAATTTTTAAGATTTTGACACATTCAGCTCAAATGTACAATCATGCGCTAAAAACGCATTTAAAGCAATAAAAAGGTGATTATGGCTGTCAAACCTAAACCAAACGTTGTGCACTCAAATCTTTTGCTGTATTTAGTTTATTTTGGCATCCGGATGATGATTCTAGCATGAAATTGCTTGGGCTCCTGTTAATTTTTAAGATTTTGACACATTCAGCTCAAATGTACACAATTGCTGATTATGGCTGTCAAATCTAAACCAAACGTTGTGCACTCAAATCCTTTGCTGTATTTAGTTTATTTTGGCATCCGGATGATGATTCTAGCATGAAATTGCTTGGGCACCTGTTAATTTTTAAGATTTTGACACATTCAGCTCAAATGTACAATCATGCGCTAAAAACGCATTTAAAGCAATAAAAAGGTGATTATGGCTGTCAAACCTAAACCAAACGTTGTGCACTCAAATCTTTTGCTGTATTTAGTTTATTTTGGCATCCGGATGATGATTCTAGCATGAAATTGCTTGGGCACCTGTTAATTTTTAAGATTTTGACACATTCAGCTCAAATGTACACAATTGCTGATTATGGCTGTCAAATCTAAACCAAACGCTGTGCACTCAAATCTTTTGCTGTATTTAGTTTATTTTGGCATCCGGATGATGATTCTAGCATGAAATTGCTTGGGCACCTGTTAATTTTTAAGATTTTGACACATTCAGCTCAAATGTACAATCATGCGCTAAAAACGCATTTAAAGCAATAAAAAGGTGATTATGGCTGTCAAACCTAAACCAAACGTTGTGCACTCAAATCTTTTGCTGTATTTAGTTTATTTTGGCATCCGGATGATGATTCTAGCATGAAATTGCTTGGGCTCCTGTTAATTTTTAAGATTTTGACACATTCAGCTCAAATGTACACAATTGCTGATTATGGCTGTCAAATCTAAACCAAACGTTGTGCACTCAAATCTTTTGCTGTATTTAGTTTATTTTGGCATCCGGATGATGATTCTAGCATGAAATGGCTTGGGCACCTGTTAATTTTTAAGATTTTGACACATTCAGCTCAAATGTACAATCATGCGCTAAAAACGCATTTAAAGCAATAAAAAGGTTATTATGGCTGTCAAACCTAAACCAAACGTTGTGCACTCAAATCTTTTGCTGTATTTAGTTTATTTTGGCATCCGGATGATGATTCTAGCATGAAATTGCTTGGGCACCTGTTAATTTTTAAGATTTTGACACATTCAGCTCAAATGTACACAATTGCTGATTATGGCTGTCAAATCTAAACCAAACGTTGTGCACTCAAATCTTTTGCTGTATTTAGTTTATTTTGGCATCCGGATGATGATTCTAGCATGAAATTGCTTGGGCACCTGTTAATTTTTAAGATTTTGACACATTCAGCTCAAATGTACACAATTGCTGATTATGGCTGTCAAATCTAAACCAAACGCTGTGCACTCAAATCTTTTGCTGTATTTAGTTTATTTTGGCATCCGGATGATGATTCTAGCATGAAATTGCTTGGGCACCTGTTAATTTTTAAGATTTTGACACATTCAGCTCAAATGTACAATCATGCGCTAAAAACGCATTTAAAGCAATAAAAAGGTGATTATGGCTGTCAAACCTAAACCAAACGTTGTGCACTCAAATCTTTTGCTGTATTTAGTTTATTTTGGCATCCGGATGATGATTCTAGCATGAAATTGCTTGGGCACCTGTTAATTTTTAAGATTTTGACACATTCAGCTCAAATGTACACAATTGCTGATTATGGCTGTCAAATCTAAACCAAACGCTGTGCACTCAAATCTTTTGCTGTATTTAGTTTATTTTGGCATCCGGATGATGATTCTAGCATGAAATTGCTTGGGCACCTGTTAATTTTTAAGATTTTGACACATTCAGCTCAAATGTACAATCATGCGCTAAAAACGCATTTAAAGCAATAAAAAGGTGATTATGGCTGTCAAACCTAAACCAAACGTTGTGCACTCAAATCTTTTGCTGTATTTAGTTTATTTTGGCATCCGGATGATGATTCTAGCATGAAATTGCTTGGGCACCTGTTAATTTTTAAGATTTTGACACATTCAGCTCAAATGTACACAATTGCTGATTATGGCTGTCAAATCTAAACCAAACGTTGTGCACTCAAATCTTTTGCTGTATTTAGTTTATTTTGGCATCCGGATGATGATTCTAGCATGAAATTGCTTGGGCACCTGTTAATTTTTAAGATTTTGACACATTCAGCTCAAATGTACACAATTGCTGATTATGGCTGTCAAATCTAAACCAAACGTTGTGCACTCAAATCTTTTGCTGTATTTAGTTTATTTTGGCATCCGGATGAGGATTCTAGCATGAAATTGCTTGGGCACCTGTTAATTTTTAAGATTTTGACACATTCAGCTCAAATGTACAATCATGCGCTAGAAACGCATTTAAAGCAATAAAAAGGTGATTATGGCTGACAAACCTAAACCAAACGTTGTGCAATCAAATCTTTTGCTGTATTTAGTTTATTTTGGCATCCGGATGATGATTCTAGCATGAATTTGCTTGGGCACCTGTTAATTTTTAAGATTTTGACACATTCAGCTCAAATGTACACAATTGCTGATTATGGCTGTCAAATCTAAACCAAACGTTGTGCACTCAAATCTTTTGCTGTATTTAGTTTATTTTGGCATCCGGATGATGATTCTAGCATGAAATTGCTTGGGCACCTGTTAATTTTTAAGATTTTGACACATTCAGCTCAAATGTACAATCATGCGCTAAAAACGCATTTAAAGCAATAAAAAGGTGATTATGGCTGTCAAACCTAAACCAAACGTTGTGCACTCAAATCTTTTGCTGTATTTAGTTTATTTTGGCATCCGGATGATGATTCTAGCATGAAATTGCTTGGGCTCCTGTTAATTTTTAAGATTTTGACACATTCAGCTCAAATGTACACAATTGCTGATTATGGCTGTCAAATCTAAACCAAACGTTGTGCACTCAAATCCTTTGCTGTATTTAGTTTATTTTGGCATCCGGATGATGATTCTAGCATGAAATTGCTTGGGCACCTGTTAATTTTTAAGATTTTGACACATTCAGCTCAAATGTACAATCATGCGCTAGAAACGCATTTAAAGCAATAAAAAGGTGATTATGGCTGACAAACCTAAACCAAACGTTGTGCAATCAAATCTTTTGCTGTATTTAGTTTATTTTGGCATCCGGATGATGATTCTAGCATGAATTTGCTTGGGCACCTGTTAATTTTTAAGATTTTGACACATTCAGCTCAAATCTACACAATTGCTGATTATGGCTGTCAAATCTAAACCAAACGTTGTGCACTCAAATCTTTTGCTGTATTTAGTTTATTTTGGCATCCGGATGATGATTCTAGCATGAAATTGCTTGGGCACCTGTTAATTTTTAAGATTTTGACACATTCAGCTCAAATGTACAATCATGCGCTAAAAACGCATTTAAAGCAATAAAAAGGTGATTATGGCTGTCAAACCTAAACCAAACGTTGTGCACTCAAATCTTTTGCTGTATTTAGTTTATTTTGGCATCCGGATGATGATTCTAGCATGAAATTGCTTGGGCTCCTGTTAATTTTTAAGATTTTGACACATTCAGCTCAAATGTACACAATTGCTGATTATGGCTGTCAAATCTAAACCAAACGTTGTGCACTCAAATCCTTTGCTGTATTTAGTTTATTTTGGCATCCGGATGATGATTCTAGCATGAAATTGCTTGGGCACCTGTTAATTTTTAAGATTTTGACACATTCAGCTCAAATGTACAATCATGCGCTAAAAACGCATTTAAAGCAATAAAAAGGTGATTATGGCTGTCAAACCTAAACCAAACGTTGTGCACTCAAATCTTTTGCTGTATTTAGTTTATTTTGGCATCCGGATGATGATTCTAGCATGAAATTGCTTGGGCACCTGTTAATTTTTAAGATTTTGACACATTCAGCTCAAATGTACAATCATGCGCTAAAAACGCATTTAAAGCAATAAAAAGGTGATTATGGCTGTCAAACCTAAACCAAACGTTGTGCACTCAAATCTTTTGCTGTATTTAGTTTATTTTGGCATCCGGATGATGATTCTAGCATGAAATTGCTTGGGCACCTGTTAATTTTTAAGATTTTGACACATTCAGCTCAAATGTACACAATTGCTGATTATGGCTGTCAAATCTAAACCAAACGCTGTGCACTCAAATCTTTTGCTGTATTTAGTTTATTTTGGCATCCGGATGATGATTCTAGCATGAAATTGCTTGGGCACCTGTTAATTTTTAAGATTTTGACACATTCAGCTCAAATGTACAATCATGCGCTAAAAACGCATTTAAAGCAATAAAAAGGTGATTATGGCTGTCAAACCTAAACCAAACGTTGTGCACTCAAATCTTTTGCTGTATTTAGTTTATTTTGGCATCCGGATGATGATTCTAGCATGAAATTGCTTGGGCACCTGTTAATTTTTAAGATTTTGACACATTCAGCTCAAATGTACACAATTGCTGATTATGGCTGTCAAATCTAAACCAAACGTTGTGCACTCAAATCTTTTGCTGTATTTAGTTTATTTTGGCATCCGGATGATGATTCTAGCATGAAATGGCTTGGGCACCTGTTAATTTTTAAGATTTTGACACATTCAGCTCAAATGTACAATCATGCGCTAAAAACGCATTTAAAGCAATAAAAAGGTTATTATGGCTGTCAAACCTAAACCAAACGTTGTGCACTCAAATCTTTTGCTGTATTTAGTTTATTTTGGCATCCGGATGATGATTCTAGCATGAAATTGCTTGGGCACCTGTTAATTTTTAAGATTTTGACACATTCAGCTCAAATGTACACAATTGCTGATTATGGCTGTCAAATCTAAACCAAACGTTGTGCACTCAAATCTTTTGCTGTATTTAGTTTATTTTGGCATCCGGATGATGATTCTAGCATGAAATTGCTTGGGCACCTGTTAATTTTTAAGATTTTGACACATTCAGCTCAAATGTACACAATTGCTGATTATGGCTGTCAAATCTAAACCAAACGCTGTGCACTCAAATCTTTTGCTGTATTTAGTTTATTTTGGCATCCGGATGATGATTCTAGCATGAAATTGCTTGGGCACCTGTTAATTTTTAAGATTTTGACACATTCAGCTCAAATGTACAATCATGCGCTAAAAACGCATTTAAAGCAATAAAAAGGTGATTATGGCTGTCAAACCTAAACCAAACGTTGTGCACTCAAATCTTTTGCTGTATTTAGTTTATTTTGGCATCCGGATGATGATTCTAGCATGAAATTGCTTGGGCTCCTGTTAATTTTTAAGATTTTGACACATTCAGCTCAAATGTACACAATTGCTGATTATGGCTGTCACATCTAAACCAAACGTTGTGCACTCAAATCTTTTGCTGTATTTAGTTTATTTTGGCATCCGGATGATGATTCTAGCATGAAATGGCTTGGGCACCTGTTAATTTTTAAGATTTTGACACATTCAGCTCAAATGTACAATCATGCGCTAAAAACGCATTTAAAGCAATAAAAAGGTTATTATGGCTGTCAAACCTAAACCAAACGTTGTGCACTCAAATCTTTTGCTGTATTTAGTTTATTTTGGCATCCGGATGATGATTCTAGCATGAAATTGCTTGGGCACCTGTTAATTTTTAAGATTTTGACACACTCAGCTCAAATGTACACAATTGCTGATTATGGCTGTCAAATCTAAACCAAACGTTGTGCACTCAAATCTTTTGCTGTATTTAGTTTATTTTGGCATCCGGATGATGATTCTAGCATGAAATTGCTTGGGCACCTGTTAATTTTTAAGATTTTGACACATTCAGCTCAAATGTACACAATTGCTGATTATGGCTGTCAAATCTAAACCAAACGCTGTGCACTCAAATCTTTTGCTGTATTTAGTTTATTTTGGCATCCGGATGATGATTCTAGCATGAAATTGCTTGGGCACCTGTTAATTTTTAAGATTTTGACACATTCAGCTCAAATGTACAATCATGCGCTAAAAACGCATTTAAAGCAATAAAAAGGTGATTATGGCTGTCAAACCTAAACCAAACGTTGTGCACTCAAATCTTTTGCTGTATTTAGTTTATTTTGGCATCCGGATGATGATTCTAGCATGAAATTGCTTGGGCACCTGTTAATTTTTAAGATTTTGACACATTCAGCTCAAATGTACACAATTGCTGATTATGGCTGTCAAATCTAAACCAAACGTTGTGCACTCAAATCTTTTGCTGTATTTAGTTTATTTTGGCATCCGGATGATGATTCTAGCATGAAATTGCTTGGGCACCTGTTAATTTTTAAGATTTTGACACATTCAGCTCAAATGTACACAATTGCTGATTATGGCTGTCAAATCTAAACCAAACGCTGTGCACTCAAATCTTTTGCTGTATTTAGTTTATTTTGGCATCCGGATGATGATTCTAGCATGAAATTGCTTGGGCACCTGTTAATTTTTAAGATTTTGACACATTCAGCTCAAATGTACAATCATGCGCTAAAAACGCATTTAAAGCAATAAAAAGGTGATTATGGCTGTCAAACCTAAACCAAACGTTGTGCACTCAAATCTTTTGCTGTATTTAGTTTATTTTGGAATCCGGATGATGATTCTAGCATGAAATTGCTTGGGCACCTGTTAATTTTTAAGATTTTGACACATTCAGCTCAAATGTACACAATTGCTGATTATGGCTGTCAAATCTAAACCAAACGTTGTGCACTCAAATCTTTTGCTGTATTTAGTTTATTTTGGCATCCGGATGATGATTCTAGCATGAAATTGCTTGGGCACTTGTTAATTTTTAAGATTTTGACACATTCAGCTCAAATGTACAATCATGCGCTAAAAACGCATTTAAAGCAATAAAAAGGTGATTATGGCTGTCAAACCTAAACCAAACGTTGTGCACTCAAATCTTTTGCTGTATTTAGTTTATTTTGGCATCCGGATGATGATTCTAGCATGAAATTGCTTGGGCACCTGTTAATTTTTAAGATTTTGACACATTCAGCTCAAATGTACACAATTGCTGATTATGGCTGTCAAATCTAAACCAAACGTTGTGCACTCAAATCTTTTGCTGTATTTAGTTTATTTTGGCATCCGGATGATGATTCTAGCATGAAATTGCTTGGGCACCTGTTAATTTTTAAGATTTTGACACATTCAGCTCAAATGTACAATCATGCGCTAAAAACGCATTTAAAGCAATAAAAAGGTGATTATGGCTGTCAAACCTAAACCAAACGTTGTGCACTCAAATCTTTTGCTGTATTTAGTTTATTTTGGCATCCGGATGATGATTCTAGCATGAAATTGCTTGGGCACCTGTTAATTTTTAAGATTTTGACACATTCAGCTCAAATGTACACAATTGCTGATTATGGCTGTCAAATCTAAACCAAACGTTGTGCACTCAAATCTTTTGCTGTATTTAGTTTATTTTGGCATCCGGATGATGATTCTAGCATGAAATTGCTTGGGCACCTGTTAATTTTTAAGATTTTGACACATTCAGCTCAAATGTACAATCATGCGCTAAAAACGCATTTAAAGCAATAAAAAGGTGATTATGGCTGTCAAACCTAAACCAAACGTTGTGCACTCAAATCTTTTGCTGTATTTAGTTTATTTTGGCATCCGGATGATGATTCTAGCATGAAATTGCTTGGGCACCTGTTAATTTTTAAGATTTTGACACATTCAGCTCAAATGTACACAATTGCTGATTATGGCTGTCAAATCTAAACCAAACGCTGTGCACTCAAATCTTTTGCTGTATTTAGTTTATTTTGGCATCCGGATGATGATTCTAGCATGAAATTGCTTGGGCACCTGTTAATTTTTAAGATTTTGACACATTCAGCTCAAATGTACAATCATGCGCTAAAAACGCATTTAAAGCAATAAAAAGGTGATTATGGCTGTCAAACCTAAACCAAACGTTGTGCACTCAAATCTTTTGCTGTATTTAGTTTATTTTGGCATCCGGATGATGATTCTAGCATGAAATTGCTTGGGCTCCTGTTAATTTTTAAGATTTTGACACATTCAGCTCAAATGTACACAATTGCTGATTATGGCTGTCAAATCTAAACCAAACGTTGTGCACTCAAATCTTTTGCTGTATTTAGTTTATTTTGGCATCCGGATGATGATTCTAGCATGAAATGGCTTGGGCACCTGTTAATTTTTAAGATTTTGACACATTCAGCTCAAATGTACAATCATGCGCTAAAAACGCATTTAAAGCAATAAAAAGGTTATTATGGCTGTCAAACCTAAACCAAACGTTGTGCACTCAAATCTTTTGCTGTATTTAGTTTATTTTGGCATCCGGATGATGATTCTAGCATGAAATTGCTTGGGCACCTGTTAATTTTTAAGATTTTGACACATTCAGCTCAAATGTACACAATTGCTGATTATGGCTGTCAAATCTAAACCAAACGTTGTGCACTCAAATCTTTTGCTGTATTTAGTTTATTTTGGCATCCGGATGATGATTCTAGCATGAAATTGCTTGGGCACCTGTTAATTTTTAAGATTTTGACACATTCAGCTCAAATGTACACAATTGCTGATTATGGCTGTCAAATCTAAACCAAACGCTGTGCACTCAAATCTTTTGCTGTATTTAGTTTATTTTGGCATCCGGATGATGATTCTAGCATGAAATTGCTTGGGCACCTGTTAATTTTTAAGATTTTGACACATTCAGCTCAAATGTACAATCATGCGCTAAAAACGCATTTAAAGCAATAAAAAGGTGATTATGGCTGTCAAACCTAAACCAAACGTTGTGCACTCAAATCTTTTGCTGTATTTAGTTTATTTTGGCATCCGGATGATGATTCTAGCATGAAATTGCTTGGGCACCTGTTAATTTTTAAGATTTTGACACATTCAGCTCAAATGTACACAATTGCTGATTATGGCTGTCAAATCTAAACCAAACGCTGTGCACTCAAATCTTTTGCTGTATTTAGTTTATTTTGGCATCCGGATGATGATTCTAGCATGAAATTGCTTGGGCACCTGTTAATTTTTAAGATTTTGACACATTCAGCTCAAATGTACAATCATGCGCTAAAAACGCATTTAAAGCAATAAAAAGGTGATTATGGCTGTCAAACCTAAACCAAACGTTGTGCACTCAAATCTTTTGCTGTATTTAGTTTATTTTGGCATCCGGATGATGATTCTAGCATGAAATTGCTTGGGCACCTGTTAATTTTTAAGATTTTGACACATTCAGCTCAAATGTACACAATTGCTGATTATGGCTGTCAAATCTAAACCAAACGTTGTGCACTCAAATCTTTTGCTGTATTTAGTTTATTTTGGCATCCGGATGATGATTCTAGCATGAAATTGCTTGGGCACCTGTTAATTTTTAAGATTTTGACACATTCAGCTCAAATGTACACAATTGCTGATTATGGCTGTCAAATCTAAACCAAACGTTGTGCACTCAAATCTTTTGCTGTATTTAGTTTATTTTGGCATCCGGATGAGGATTCTAGCATGAAATTGCTTGGGCACCTGTTAATTTTTAAGATTTTGACACATTCAGCTCAAATGTACAATCATGCGCTAGAAACGCATTTAAAGCAATAAAAAGGTGATTATGGCTGACAAACCTAAACCAAACGTTGTGCAATCAAATCTTTTGCTGTATTTAGTTTATTTTGGCATCCGGATGATGATTCTAGCATGAATTTGCTTGGGCACCTGTTAATTTTTAAGATTTTGACACATTCAGCTCAAATGTACACAATTGCTGATTATGGCTGTCAAATCTAAACCAAACGTTGTGCACTCAAATCTTTTGCTGTATTTAGTTTATTTTGGCATCCGGATGATGATTCTAGCATGAAATTGCTTGGGCACCTGTTAATTTTTAAGATTTTGACACATTCAGCTCAAATGTACAATCATGCGCTAAAAACGCATTTAAAGCAATAAAAAGGTGATTATGGCTGTCAAACCTAAACCAAACGTTGTGCACTCAAATCTTTTGCTGTATTTAGTTTATTTTGGCATCCGGATGATGATTCTAGCATGAAATTGCTTGGGCTCCTGTTAATTTTTAAGATTTTGACACATTCAGCTCAAATGTACACAATTGCTGATTATGGCTGTCAAATCTAAACCAAACGTTGTGCACTCAAATCCTTTGCTGTATTTAGTTTATTTTGGCATCCGGATGATGATTCTAGCATGAAATTGCTTGGGCACCTGTTAATTTTTAAGATTTTGACACATTCAGCTCAAATGTACAATCATGCGCTAAAAACGCATTTAAAGCAATAAAAAGGTGATTATGGCTGTCAAACCTAAACCAAACGTTGTGCACTCAAATCTTTTGCTGTATTTAGTTTATTTTGGCATCCGGATGATGATTCTAGCATGAAATTGCTTGGGCACCTGTTAATTTTTAAGATTTTGACACATTCAGCTCAAATGTACAATCATGCGCTAAAAACGCATTTAAAGCAATAAAAAGGTGATTATGGCTGTCAAACCTAAACCAAACGTTGTGCACTCAAATCTTTTGCTGTATTTAGTTTATTTTGGCATCCGGATGATGATTCTAGCATGAAATTGCTTGGGCACCTGTTAATTTTTAAGATTTTGACACATTCAGCTCAAATGTACACAATTGCTGATTATGGCTGTCAAATCTAAACCAAACGCTGTGCACTCAAATCTTTTGCTGTATTTAGTTTATTTTGGCATCCGGATGATGATTCTAGCATGAAATTGCTTGGGCACCTGTTAATTTTTAAGATTTTGACACATTCAGCTCAAATGTACAATCATGCGCTAAAAACGCATTTAAAGCAATAAAAAGGTGATTATGGCTGTCAAACCTAAACCAAACGTTGTGCACTCAAATCTTTTGCTGTATTTAGTTTATTTTGGCATCCGGATGATGATTCTAGCATGAAATTGCTTGGGCACCTGTTAATTTTTAAGATTTTGACACATTCAGCTCAAATGTACACAATTGCTGATTATGGCTGTCAAATCTAAACCAAACGTTGTGCACTCAAATCTTTTGCTGTATTTAGTTTATTTTGGCATCCGGATGATGATTCTAGCATGAAATGGCTTGGGCACCTGTTAATTTTTAAGATTTTGACACATTCAGCTCAAATGTACAATCATGCGCTAAAAACGCATTTAAAGCAATAAAAAGGTTATTATGGCTGTCAAACCTAAACCAAACGTTGTGCACTCAAATCTTTTGCTGTATTTAGTTTATTTTGGCATCCGGATGATGATTCTAGCATGAAATTGCTTGGGCACCTGTTAATTTTTAAGATTTTGACACATTCAGCTCAAATGTACAATCATGCGCTAAAAACGCATTTAAAGCAATAAAAAGGTGATTATGGCTGTCAAACCTAAACCAAACGTTGTGCACTCAAATCTTTTGCTGTATTTAGTTTATTTTGGCATCCGGATGATGATTCTAGCATGAAATTGCTTGGGCTCCTGTTAATTTTTAAGATTTTGACACATTCAGCTCAAATGTACACAATTGCTGATTATGGCTGTCAAATCTAAACCAAACGTTGTGCACTCAAATCTTTTGCTGTATTTAGTTTATTTTGGCATCCGGATGATGATTCTAGCATGAAATGGCTTGGGCACCTGTTAATTTTTAAGATTTTGACACATTCAGCTCAAATGTACAATCATGCGCTAAAAACGCATTTAAAGCAATAAAAAGGTTATTATGGCTGTCAAACCTAAACCAAACGTTGTGCACTCAAATCTTTTGCTGTATTTAGTTTATTTTGGCATCCGGATGATGATTCTAGCATGAAATTGCTTGGGCACCTGTTAATTTTTAAGATTTTGACACATTCAGCTCAAATGTACACAATTGCTGATTATGGCTGTCAAATCTAAACCAAACGTTGTGCACTCAAATCTTTTGCTGTATTTAGTTTATTTTGGCATCCGGATGATGATTCTAGCATGAAATTGCTTGGGCACCTGTTAATTTTTAAGATTTTGACACATTCAGCTCAAATGTACACAATTGCTGATTATGGCTGTCAAATCTAAACCAAACGCTGTGCACTCAAATCTTTTGCTGTATTTAGTTTATTTTGGCATCCGGATGATGATTCTAGCATGAAATTGCTTGGGCACCTGTTAATTTTTAAGATTTTGACACATTCAGCTCAAATGTACAATCATGCGCTAAAAACGCATTTAAAGCAATAAAAAGGTGATTATGGCTGTCAAACCTAAACCAAACGTTGTGCACTCAAATCTTTTGCTGTATTTAGTTTATTTTGGCATCCGGATGATGATTCTAGCATGAAATTGCTTGGGCACCTGTTAATTTTTAAGATTTTGACACATTCAGCTCAAATGTACACAATTGCTGATTATGGCTGTCAAATCTAAACCAAACGCTGTGCACTCAAATCTTTTGCTGTATTTAGTTTATTTTGGCATCCGGATGATGATTCTAGCATGAAATTGCTTGGGCACCTGTTAATTTTTAAGATTTTGACACATTCAGCTCAAATGTACAATCATGCGCTAAAAACGCATTTAAAGCAATAAAAAGGTGATTATGGCTGTCAAACCTAAACCAAACGTTGTGCACTCAAATCTTTTGCTGTATTTAGTTTATTTTGGCATCCGGATGATGATTCTAGCATGAAATTGCTTGGGCACCTGTTAATTTTTAAGATTTTGACACATTCAGCTCAAATGTACACAATTGCTGATTATGGCTGTCAAATCTAAACCAAACGTTGTGCACTCAAATCTTTTGCTGTATTTAGTTTATTTTGGCATCCGGATGATGATTCTAGCATGAAATTGCTTGGGCACCTGTTAATTTTTAAGATTTTGACACATTCAGCTCAAATGTACACAATTGCTGATTATGGCTGTCAAATCTAAACCAAACGTTGTGCACTCAAATCTTTTGCTGTATTTAGTTTATTTTGGCATCCGGATGAGGATTCTAGCATGAAATTGCTTGGGCACCTGTTAATTTTTAAGATTTTGACACATTCAGCTCAAATGTACAATCATGCGCTAGAAACGCATTTAAAGCAATAAAAAGGTGATTATGGCTGACAAACCTAAACCAAACGTTGTGCAATCAAATCTTTTGCTGTATTTAGTTTATTTTGGCATCCGGATGATGATTCTAGCATGAATTTGCTTGGGCACCTGTTAATTTTTAAGATTTTGACACATTCAGCTCAAATGTACACAATTGCTGATTATGGCTGTCAAATCTAAACCAAACGTTGTGCACTCAAATCTTTTGCTGTATTTAGTTTATTTTGGCATCCGGATGATGATTCTAGCATGAAATTGCTTGGGCACCTGTTAATTTTTAAGATTTTGACACATTCAGCTCAAATGTACAATCATGCGCTAAAAACGCATTTAAAGCAATAAAAAGGTGATTATGGCTGTCAAACCTAAACCAAACGTTGTGCACTCAAATCTTTTGCTGTATTTAGTTTATTTTGGCATCCGGATGATGATTCTAGCATGAAATTGCTTGGGCTCCTGTTAATTTTTAAGATTTTGACACATTCAGCTCAAATGTACACAATTGCTGATTATGGCTGTCAAATCTAAACCAAACGTTGTGCACTCAAATCCTTTGCTGTATTTAGTTTATTTTGGCATCCGGATGATGATTCTAGCATGAAATTGCTTGGGCACCTGTTAATTTTTAAGATTTTGACACATTCAGCTCAAATGTACAATCATGCGCTAAAAACGCATTTAAAGCAATAAAAAGGTGATTATGGCTGTCAAACCTAAACCAAACGTTGTGCACTCAAATCTTTTGCTGTATTTAGTTTATTTTGGCATCCGGATGATGATTCTAGCATGAAATTGCTTGGGCACCTGTTAATTTTTAAGATTTTGACACATTCAGCTCAAATGTACAATCATGCGCTAAAAACGCATTTAAAGCAATAAAAAGGTGATTATGGCTGTCAAACCTAAACCAAACGTTGTGCACTCAAATCTTTTGCTGTATTTAGTTTATTTTGGCATCCGGATGATGATTCTAGCATGAAATTGCTTGGGCACCTGTTAATTTTTAAGATTTTGACACATTCAGCTCAAATGTACACAATTGCTGATTATGGCTGTCAAATCTAAACCAAACGCTGTGCACTCAAATCTTTTGCTGTATTTAGTTTATTTTGGCATCCGGATGATGATTCTAGCATGAAATTGCTTGGGCACCTGTTAATTTTTAAGATTTTGACACATTCAGCTCAAATGTACAATCATGCGCTAAAAACGCATTTAAAGCAATAAAAAGGTGATTATGGCTGTCAAACCTAAACCAAACGTTGTGCACTCAAATCTTTTGCTGTATTTAGTTTATTTTGGCATCCGGATGATGATTCTAGCATGAAATTGCTTGGGCACCTGTTAATTTTTAAGATTTTGACACATTCAGCTCAAATGTACACAATTGCTGATTATGGCTGTCAAATCTAAACCAAACGTTGTGCACTCAAATCTTTTGCTGTATTTAGTTTATTTTGGCATCCGGATGATGATTCTAGCATGAAATGGCTTGGGCACCTGTTAATTTTTAAGATTTTGACACATTCAGCTCAAATGTACAATCATGCGCTAAAAACGCATTTAAAGCAATAAAAAGGTTATTATGGCTGTCAAACCTAAACCAAACGTTGTGCACTCAAATCTTTTGCTGTATTTAGTTTATTTTGGCATCCGGATGATGATTCTAGCATGAAATTGCTTGGGCACCTGTTAATTTTTAAGATTTTGACACATTCAGCTCAAATGTACAATCATGCGCTAAAAACGCATTTAAAGCAATAAAAAGGTGATTATGGCTGTCAAACCTAAACCAAACGTTGTGCACTCAAATCTTTTGCTGTATTTAGTTTATTTTGGCATCCGGATGATGATTCTAGCATGAAATTGCTTGGGCTCCTGTTAATTTTTAAGATTTTGACACATTCAGCTCAAATGTACACAATTGCTGATTATGGCTGTCAAATCTAAACCAAACGTTGTGCACTCAAATCTTTTGCTGTATTTAGTTTATTTTGGCATCCGGATGATGATTCTAGCATGAAATGGCTTGGGCACCTGTTAATTTTTAAGATTTTGACACATTCAGCTCAAATGTACAATCATGCGCTAAAAACGCATTTAAAGCAATAAAAAGGTTATTATGGCTGTCAAACCTAAACCAAACGTTGTGCACTCAAATCTTTTGCTGTATTTAGTTTATTTTGGCATCCGGATGATGATTCTAGCATGAAATTGCTTGGGCACCTGTTAATTTTTAAGATTTTGACACATTCAGCTCAAATGTACACAATTGCTGATTATGGCTGTCAAATCTAAACCAAACGTTGTGCACTCAAATCTTTTGCTGTATTTAGTTTATTTTGGCATCCGGATGATGATTCTAGCATGAAATTGCTTGGGCACCTGTTAATTTTTAAGATTTTGACACATTCAGCTCAAATGTACACAATTGCTGATTATGGCTGTCAAATCTAAACCAAACGCTGTGCACTCAAATCTTTTGCTGTATTTAGTTTATTTTGGCATCCGGATGATGATTCTAGCATGAAATTGCTTGGGCACCTGTTAATTTTTAAGATTTTGACACATTCAGCTCAAATGTACAATCATGCGCTAAAAACGCATTTAAAGCAATAAAAAGGTGATTATGGCTGTCAAACCTAAACCAAACGTTGTGCACTCAAATCTTTTGCTGTATTTAGTTTATTTTGGCATCCGGATGATGATTCTAGCATGAAATTGCTTGGGCACCTGTTAATTTTTAAGATTTTGACACATTCAGCTCAAATGTACACAATTGCTGATTATGGCTGTCAAATCTAAACCAAACGCTGTGCACTCAAATCTTTTGCTGTATTTAGTTTATTTTGGCATCCGGATGATGATTCTAGCATGAAATTGCTTGGGCACCTGTTAATTTTTAAGATTTTGACACATTCAGCTCAAATGTACAATCATGCGCTAAAAACGCATTTAAAGCAATAAAAAGGTGATTATGGCTGTCAAACCTAAACCAAACGTTGTGCACTCAAATCTTTTGCTGTATTTAGTTTATTTTGGCATCCGGATGATGATTCTAGCATGAAATTGCTTGGGCACCTGTTAATTTTTAAGATTTTGACACATTCAGCTCAAATGTACACAATTGCTGATTATGGCTGTCAAATCTAAACCAAACGTTGTGCACTCAAATCTTTTGCTGTATTTAGTTTATTTTGGCATCCGGATGATGATTCTAGCATGAAATTGCTTGGGCACCTGTTAATTTTTAAGATTTTGACACATTCAGCTCAAATGTACACAATTGCTGATTATGGCTGTCAAATCTAAACCAAACGTTGTGCACTCAAATCTTTTGCTGTATTTAGTTTATTTTGGCATCCGGATGAGGATTCTAGCATGAAATTGCTTGGGCACCTGTTAATTTTTAAGATTTTGACACATTCAGCTCAAATGTACAATCATGCGCTAGAAACGCATTTAAAGCAATAAAAAGGTGATTATGGCTGACAAACCTAAACCAAACGTTGTGCAATCAAATCTTTTGCTGTATTTAGTTTATTTTGGCATCCGGATGATGATTCTAGCATGAATTTGCTTGGGCACCTGTTAATTTTTAAGATTTTGACACATTCAGCTCAAATGTACACAATTGCTGATTATGGCTGTCAAATCTAAACCAAACGTTGTGCACTCAAATCTTTTGCTGTATTTAGTTTATTTTGGCATCCGGATGATGATTCTAGCATGAAATTGCTTGGGCACCTGTTAATTTTTAAGATTTTGACACATTCAGCTCAAATGTACAATCATGCGCTAAAAACGCATTTAAAGCAATAAAAAGGTGATTATGGCTGTCAAACCTAAACCAAACGTTGTGCACTCAAATCTTTTGCTGTATTTAGTTTATTTTGGCATCCGGATGATGATTCTAGCATGAAATTGCTTGGGCTCCTGTTAATTTTTAAGATTTTGACACATTCAGCTCAAATGTACACAATTGCTGATTATGGCTGTCAAATCTAAACCAAACGTTGTGCACTCAAATCCTTTGCTGTATTTAGTTTATTTTGGCATCCGGATGATGATTCTAGCATGAAATTGCTTGGGCACCTGTTAATTTTTAAGATTTTGACACATTCAGCTCAAATGTACAATCATGCGCTAAAAACGCATTTAAAGCAATAAAAAGGTGATTATGGCTGTCAAACCTAAACCAAACGTTGTGCACTCAAATCTTTTGCTGTATTTAGTTTATTTTGGCATCCGGATGATGATTCTAGCATGAAATTGCTTGGGCACCTGTTAATTTTTAAGATTTTGACACATTCAGCTCAAATGTACAATCATGCGCTAAAAACGCATTTAAAGCAATAAAAAGGTGATTATGGCTGTCAAACCTAAACCAAACGTTGTGCACTCAAATCTTTTGCTGTATTTAGTTTATTTTGGCATCCGGATGATGATTCTAGCATGAAATTGCTTGGGCACCTGTTAATTTTTAAGATTTTGACACATTCAGCTCAAATGTACACAATTGCTGATTATGGCTGTCAAATCTAAACCAAACGCTGTGCACTCAAATCTTTTGCTGTATTTAGTTTATTTTGGCATCCGGATGATGATTCTAGCATGAAATTGCTTGGGCACCTGTTAATTTTTAAGATTTTGACACATTCAGCTCAAATGTACAATCATGCGCTAAAAACGCATTTAAAGCAATAAAAAGGTGATTATGGCTGTCAAACCTAAACCAAACGTTGTGCACTCAAATCTTTTGCTGTATTTAGTTTATTTTGGCATCCGGATGATGATTCTAGCATGAAATTGCTTGGGCACCTGTTAATTTTTAAGATTTTGACACATTCAGCTCAAATGTACACAATTGCTGATTATGGCTGTCAAATCTAAACCAAACGTTGTGCACTCAAATCTTTTGCTGTATTTAGTTTATTTTGGCATCCGGATGATGATTCTAGCATGAAATGGCTTGGGCACCTGTTAATTTTTAAGATTTTGACACATTCAGCTCAAATGTACAATCATGCGCTAAAAACGCATTTAAAGCAATAAAAAGGTTATTATGGCTGTCAAACCTAAACCAAACGTTGTGCACTCAAATCTTTTGCTGTATTTAGTTTATTTTGGCATCCGGATGATGATTCTAGCATGAAATTGCTTGGGCACCTGTTAATTTTTAAGATTTTGACACATTCAGCTCAAATGTACACAATTGCTGATTATGGCTGTCAAATCTAAACCAAACGTTGTGCACTCAAATCTTTTGCTGTATTTAGTTTATTTTGGCATCCGGATGATGATTCTAGCATGAAATTGCTTGGGCACCTGTTAATTTTTAAGATTTTGACACATTCAGCTCAAATGTACACAATTGCTGATTATGGCTGTCAAATCTAAACCAAACGCTGTGCACTCAAATCTTTTGCTGTATTTAGTTTATTTTGGCATCCGGATGATGATTCTAGCATGAAATTGCTTGGGCACCTGTTAATTTTTAAGATTTTGACACATTCAGCTCAAATGTACAATCATGCGCTAAAAACGCATTTAAAGCAATAAAAAGGTGATTATGGCTGTCAAACCTAAACCAAACGTTGTGCACTCAAATCTTTTGCTGTATTTAGTTTATTTTGGCATCCGGATGATGATTCTAGCATGAAATTGCTTGGGCACCTGTTAATTTTTAAGATTTTGACACATTCAGCTCAAATGTACACAATTGCTGATTATGGCTGTCAAATCTAAACCAAACGCTGTGCACTCAAATCTTTTGCTGTATTTAGTTTATTTTGGCATCCGGATGATGATTCTAGCATGAAATTGCTTGGGCACCTGTTAATTTTTAAGATTTTGACACATTCAGCTCAAATGTACAATCATGCGCTAAAAACGCATTTAAAGCAATAAAAAGGTGATTATGGCTGTCAAACCTAAACCAAACGTTGTGCACTCAAATCTTTTGCTGTATTTAGTTTATTTTGGCATCCGGATGATGATTCTAGCATGAAATTGCTTGGGCACCTGTTAATTTTTAAGATTTTGACACATTCAGCTCAAATGTACACAATTGCTGATTATGGCTGTCAAATCTAAACCAAACGTTGTGCACTCAAATCTTTTGCTGTATTTAGTTTATTTTGGCATCCGGATGATGATTCTAGCATGAAATTGCTTGGGCACCTGTTAATTTTTAAGATTTTGACACATTCAGCTCAAATGTACACAATTGCTGATTATGGCTGTCAAATCTAAACCAAACGTTGTGCACTCAAATCTTTTGCTGTATTTAGTTTATTTTGGCATCCGGATGATGATTCTAGCATGAAATTGCTTGGGCACCTGTTAATTTTTAAGATTTTGACACATTCAGCTCAAATGTACAATCATGCGCTAAAAACGCATTTAAAGCAATAAAAAGGTGATTATGGCTGTCAAATCTAAACCAAACGTTGTGCACTCAAATCTTTTGCTGTATTTAGTTTATTTTGGCATCCGGATGATGATTCTAGCATGAAATTGCTTGGGCACCTGTTAATTTTTAAGATTTTGACACATTCAGCTCAAATGTACACAATTGCTGATTATGGCTGTCAAATCTAAACCAAACGTTGTGCACTCAAATCTTTTGCTGTATTTAGTTTATTTTGGCATCCGGATGATGATTCTAGCATGAAATGGCTTGGGCACCTGTTAATTTTTAAGATTTTGACACATTCAGCTCAAATGTACAATCATGCGCTAAAAACGCATTTAAAGCAATAAAAAGGTTATTATGGCTGTCAAACCTAAACCAAACGTTGTGCACTCAAATCTTTTGCTGTATTTAGTTTATTTTGGCATCCGGATGATGATTCTAGCATGAAATTGCTTGGGCACCTGTTAATTTTTAAGATTTTGACACATTCAGCTCAAATGTACACAATTGCTGATTATGGCTGTCAAATCTAAACCAAACGTTGTGCACTCAAATCTTTTGCTGTATTTAGTTTATTTTGGCATCCGGATGATGATTCTAGCATGAAATTGCTTGGGCACCTGTTAATTTTTAAGATTTTGACACATTCAGCTCAAATGTACACAATTGCTGATTATGGCTGTCAAATCTAAACCAAACGCTGTGCACTCAAATCTTTTGCTGTATTTAGTTTATTTTGGCATCCGGATGATGATTCTAGCATGAAATTGCTTGGGCAGCTGTTAATTTTTAAGATTTTGACACATTCAGCTCAAATGTACAATCATGCGCTAAAAACGCATTTAAAGCAATAAAAAGGTGATTATGGCTGTCAAACCTAAACCAAACGTTGTGCACTCAAATCTTTTGCTGTATTTAGTTTATTTTGGCATCCGGATGATGATTCTAGCATGAAATTGCTTGGGCACCTGTTAATTTTTAAGATTTTGACACATTCAGCTCAAATGTACACAATTGCTGATTATGGCTGTCAAATCTAAACCAAACGCTGTGCACTCAAATCTTTTGCTGTATTTAGTTTATTTTGGCATCCGGATGATGATTCTAGCATGAAATTGCTTGGGCACCTGTTAATTTTTAAGATTTTGACACATTCAGCTCAAATGTACAATCATGCGCTAAAAACGCATTTAAAGCAATAAAAAGGTGATTATGGCTGTCAAACCTAAACCAAACGTTGTGCACTCAAATCTTTTGCTGTATTTAGTTTATTTTGGCATCCGGATGATGATTCTAGCATGAAATTGCTTGGGCACCTGTTAATTTTTAAGATTTTGACACATTCAGCTCAAATGTACACAATTGCTGATTATGGCTGTCAAATCTAAACCAAACGTTGTGCACTCAAATCTTTTGCTGTATTTAGTTTATTTTGGCATCCGGATGATGATTCTAGCATGAAATTGCTTGGGCACCTGTTAATTTTTAAGATTTTGACACATTCAGCTCAAATGTACACAATTGCTGATTATGGCTGTCAAATCTAAACCAAACGTTGTGCACTCAAATCTTTTGCTGTATTTAGTTTATTTTGGCATCCGGATGAGGATTCTAGCATGAAATTGCTTGGGCACCTGTTAATTTTTAAGATTTTGACACATTCAGCTCAAATGTACAATCATGCGCTAGAAACGCATTTAAAGCAATAAAAAGGTGATTATGGCTGACAAACCTAAACCAAACGTTGTGCAATCAAATCTTTTGCTGTATTTAGTTTATTTTGGCATCCGGATGATGATTCTAGCATGAATTTGCTTGGGCACCTGTTAATTTTTAAGATTTTGACACATTCAGCTCAAATGTACACAATTGCTGATTATGGCTGTCAAATCTAAACCAAACGTTGTGCACTCAAATCTTTTGCTGTATTTAGTTTATTTTGGCATCCGGATGATGATTCTAGCATGAAATTGCTTGGGCACCTGTTAATTTTTAAGATTTTGACACATTCAGCTCAAATGTACAATCATGCGCTAAAAACGCATTTAAAGCAATAAAAAGGTGATTATGGCTGTCAAACCTAAACCAAACGTTGTGCACTCAAATCTTTTGCTGTATTTAGTTTATTTTGGCATCCGGATGATGATTCTAGCATGAAATTGCTTGGGCTCCTGTTAATTTTTAAGATTTTGACACATTCAGCTCAAATGTACACAATTGCTGATTATGGCTGTCAAATCTAAACCAAACGTTGTGCACTCAAATCCTTTGCTGTATTTAGTTTATTTTGGCATCCGGATGATGATTCTAGCATGAAATTGCTTGGGCACCTGTTAATTTTTAAGATTTTGACACATTCAGCTCAAATGTACAATCATGCGCTAAAAACGCATTTAAAGCAATAAAAAGGTGATTATGGCTGTCAAACCTAAACCAAACGTTGTGCACTCAAATCTTTTGCTGTATTTAGTTTATTTTGGCATCCGGATGATGATTCTAGCATGAAATTGCTTGGGCACCTGTTAATATTTAAGATTTTGACACATTCAGCTCAAATGTACACAATTGCTGATTATGGCTGTCAAATCTAAACCAAACGCTGTGCACTCAAATCTTTTGCTGTATTTAGTTTATTTTGGCATCCGGATGATGATTCTAGCATGAAATTGCTTGGGCACCTGTTAATTTTTAAGATTTTGACACATTCAGCTCAAATGTACAATCATGCGCTAAAAACGCATTTAAAGCAATAAAAAGGTGATTATGGCTGTCAAACCTAAACCAAACGTTGTGCACTCAAATCTTTTGCTGTATTTAGTTTATTTTGGCATCCGGATGATGATTCTAGCATGAAATTGCTTGGGCACCTGTTAATTTTTAAGATTTTGACACATTCAGCTCAAATGTACACAATTGCTGATTATGGCTGTCAAATCTAAACCAAACGTTGTGCACTCAAATCTTTTGCTGTATTTAGTTTATTTTGGCATCCGGATGATGATTCTAGCATGAAATGGCTTGGGCACCTGTTAATTTTTAAGATTTTGACACATTCAGCTCAAATGTACAATCATGCGCTAAAAACGCATTTAAAGCAATAAAAAGGTTATTATGGCTGTCAAACCTAAACCAAACGTTGTGCACTCAAATCTTTTGCTGTATTTAGTTTATTTTGGCATCCGGATGATGATTCTAGCATGAAATTGCTTGGGCACCTGTTAATTTTTAAGATTTTGACACATTCAGCTCAAATGTACACAATTGCTGATTATGGCTGTCAAATCTAAACCAAACGTTGTGCACTCAAATCTTTTGCTGTATTTAGTTTATTTTGGCATCCGGATGATGATTCTAGCATGAAATTGCTTGGGCACCTGTTAATTTTTAAGATTTTGACACATTCAGCTCAAATGTACACAATTGCTGATTATGGCTGTCAAATCTAAACCAAACGCTGTGCACTCAAATCTTTTGCTGTATTTAGTTTATTTTGGCATCCGGATGATGATTCTAGCATGAAATTGCTTGGGCACCTGTTAATTTTTAAGATTTTGACACATTCAGCTCAAATGTACAATCATGCGCTAAAAACGCATTTAAAGCAATAAAAAGGTGATTATGGCTGTCAAACCTAAACCAAACGTTGTGCACTCAAATCTTTTGCTGTATTTAGTTTATTTTGGCATCCGGATGATGATTCTAGCATGAAATTGCTTGGGCACCTGTTAATTTTTAAGATTTTGACACATTCAGCTCAAATGTACACAATTGCTGATTATGGCTGTCAAATCTAAACCAAACGCTGTGCACTCAAATCTTTTGCTGTATTTAGTTTATTTTGGCATCCGGATGATGATTCTAGCATGAAATTGCTTGGGCACCTGTTAATTTTTAAGATTTTGACACATTCAGCTCAAATGTACAATCATGCGCTAAAAACGCATTTAAAGCAATAAAAAGGTGATTATGGCTGTCAAACCTAAACCAAACGTTGTGCACTCAAATCTTTTGCTGTATTTAGTTTATTTTGGAATCCGGATGATGATTCTAGCATGAAATTGCTTGGGCACCTGTTAATTTTTAAGATTTTGACACATTCAGCTCAAATGTACACAATTGCTGATTATGGCTGTCAAATCTAAACCAAACGTTGTGCACTCAAATCTTTTGCTGTATTTAGTTTATTTTGGCATCCGGATGATGATTCTAGCATGAAATTGCTTGGGCCCCTGTTAATTTTTAAGATTTTGACACATTCAGCTCAAATGTACAATCATGCGCTAAAAACGCATTTAAAGCAATAAAAAGGTGATTATGGCTGTCAAACCTAAACCAAACGTTGTGCACTCAAATCTTTTGCTGTATTTAGTTTATTTTGGCATCCGGATGATGATTCTAGCATGAAATTGCTTGGGCACCTGTTAATTTTTAAGATTTTGACACATTCAGCTCAAATGTACACAATTGCTGATTATGGCTGTCAAATCTAAACCAAACGTTGTGCACTCAAATCTTTTGCTGTATTTAGTTTATTTTGGCATCCGGATGATGATTCTAGCATGAAATTGCTTGGGCACCTGTTAATTTTTAAGATTTTGACACATTCAGCTCAAATGTACAATCATGCGCTAAAAACGCATTTAAAGCAATAAAAAGGTGATTATGGCTGTCAAACCTAAACCAAACGTTGTGCACTCAAATCTTTTGCTGTATTTAGTTTATTTTGGCATCCGGATGATGATTCTAGCATGAAATTGCTTGGGCACCTGTTAATTTTTAAGATTTTGACACATTCAGCTCAAATGTACAATCATGCGCTAAAAACGCATTTAAAGCAATAAAAAGGTGATTATGGCTGTCAAACCTAAACCAAACGTTGTGCACTCAAATCTTTTGCTGTATTTAGTTTATTTTGGCATCCGGATGATGATTCTAGCATGAAATTGCTTGGGCTCCTGTTAATTTTTAAGATTTTGACACATTCAGCTCAAATGTACACAATTGCTGATTATGGCTGTCAAATCTAAACCAAACGTTGTGCACTCAAATCCTTTGCTGTATTTAGTTTATTTTGGCATCCGGATGATGATTCTAGCATGAAATTGCTTGGGCACCTGTTAATTTTTAAGATTTTGACACATTCAGCTCAAATGTACAATCATGCGCTAAAAACGCATTTAAAGCAATAAAAAGGTGATTATGGCTGTCAAACCTAAACCAAACGTTGTGCACTCAAATCTTTTGCTGTATTTAGTTTATTTTGGCATCCGGATGATGATTCTAGCATGAAATTGCTTGGGCACCTGTTAATTTTTAAGATTTTGACACATTCAGCTCAAATGTACACAATTGCTGATTATGGCTGTCAAATCTAAACCAAACGCTGTGCACTCAAATCTTTTGCTGTATTTAGTTTATTTTGGCATCCGGATGATGATTCTAGCATGAAATTGCTTGGGCACCTGTTAATTTTTAAGATTTTGACACATTCAGCTCAAATGTACAATCATGCGCTAAAAACGCATTTAAAGCAATAAAAAGGTGATTATGGCTGTCAAACCTAAACCAAACGTTGTGCACTCAAATCTTTTGCTGTATTTAGTTTATTTTGGCATCCGGATGATGATTCTAGCATGAAATTGCTTGGGCTCCTGTTAATTTTTAAGATTTTGACACATTCAGCTCAAATGTACACAATTGCTGATTATGGCTGTCAAATCTAAACCAAACGTTGTGCACTCAAATCTTTTGCTGTATTTAGTTTATTTTGGCATCCGGATGATGATTCTAGCATGAAATTGCTTGGGCACCTGTTAATTTTTAAGATTTTGACACATTCAGCTCAAATGTACACAATTGCTGATTATGGCTGTCAAATCTAAACCAAACGTTGTGCACTCAAATCTTTTGCTGTATTTAGTTTATTTTGGCATCCGGATGAGGATTCTAGCATGAAATTGCTTGGGCACCTGTTAATTTTTAAGATTTTGACACATTCAGCTCAAATGTACAATCATGCGCTAGAAACGCATTTAAAGCAATAAAAAGGTGATTATGGCTGACAAACCTAAACCAAACGTTGTGCAATCAAATCTTTTGCTGTATTTAGTTTATTTTGGCATCCGGATGATGATTCTAGCATGAATTTGCTTGGGCACCTGTTAATTTTTAAGATTTTGACACATTCAGCTCAAATGTACACAATTGCTGATTATGGCTGTCAAATCTAAACCAAACGTTGTGCACTCAAATCTTTTGCTGTATTTAGTTTATTTTGGCATCCGGATGATGATTCTAGCATGAAATTGCTTGGGCACCTGTTAATTTTTAAGATTTTGACACATTCAGCTCAAATGTACAATCATGCGCTAAAAACGCATTTAAAGCAATAAAAAGGTGATTATGGCTGTCAAACCTAAACCAAACGTTGTGCACTCAAATCTTTTGCTGTATTTAGTTTATTTTGGCATCCGGATGATGATTCTAGCATGAAATTGCTTGGGCTCCTGTTAATTTTTAAGATTTTGACACATTCAGCTCAAATGTACACAATTGCTGATTATGGCTGTCAAATCTAAACCAAACGTTGTGCACTCAAATCCTTTGCTGTATTTAGTTTATTTTGGCATCCGGATGATGATTCTAGCATGAAATTGCTTGGGCACCTGTTAATTTTTAAGATTTTGACACATTCAGCTCAAATGTACAATCATGCGCTAAAAACGCATTTAAAGCAATAAAAAGGTGATTATGGCTGTCAAACCTAAACCAAACGTTGTGCACTCAAATCTTTTGCTGTATTTAGTTTATTTTGGCATCCGGATGATGATTCTAGCATGAAATTGCTTGGGCAAGTGTTAATATTTAAGATTTTGACACATTCAGCTCAAATGTACACAATTGCTGATTATGGCTGTCAAATCTAAACCAAACGCTGTGCACTCAAATCTTTTGCTGTATTTAGTTTATTTTGGCATCCGGATGATGATTCTAGCATGAAATTGCTTGGGCACCTGTTAATTTTTAAGATTTTGACACATTCAGCTCAAATGTACAATCATGCGCTAAAAACGCATTTAAAGCAATAAAAAGGTTATTATGGCTGTCAAACCTAAACCAAACGTTGTGCACTCAAATCTTTTGCTGTATTTAGTTTATTTTGGCATCCGGATGATGATTCTAGCATGAAATTGCTTGGGCACCTGTTAATTTTTAAGATTTTGACACATTCAGCTCAAATGTACACAATTGCTGATTATGGCTGTCAAATCTAAACCAAACGTTGTGCACTCAAATCTTTTGCTGTATTTAGTTTATTTTGGCATCCGGATGATGATTCTAGCATGAAATTGCTTGGGCACCTGTTAATTTTTAAGATTTTGACACATTCAGCTCAAATGTACACAATTGCTGATTATGGCTGTCAAATCTAAACCAAACGCTGTGCACTCAAATCTTTTGCTGTATTTAGTTTATTTTGGCATCCGGATGATGATTCTAGCATGAAATTGCTTGGGCACCTGTTAATTTTTAAGATTTTGACACATTCAGCTCAAATGTACAATCATGCGCTAAAAACGCATTTAAAGCAATAAAAAGGTGATTATGGCTGTCAAACCTAAACCAAACGTTGTGCACTCAAATCTTTTGCTGTATTTAGTTTATTTTGGCATCCGGATGATGATTCTAGCATGAAATTGCTTGGGCACCTGTTAATTTTTAAGATTTTGACACATTCAGCTCAAATGTACACAATTGCTGATTATGGCTGTCAAATCTAAACCAAACGCTGTGCACTCAAATCTTTTGCTGTATTTAGTTTATTTTGGCATCCGGATGATGATTCTAGCATGAAATTGCTTGGGCACCTGTTAATTTTTAAGATTTTGACACATTCAGCTCAAATGTACAATCATGCGCTAAAAACGCATTTAAAGCAATAAAAAGGTGATTATGGCTGTCAAACCTAAACCAAACGTTGTGCACTCAAATCTTTTGCTGTATTTAGTTTATTTTGGAATCCGGATGATGATTCTAGCATGAAATTGCTTGGGCACCTGTTAATTTTTAAGATTTTGACACATTCAGCTCAAATGTACACAATTGCTGATTATGGCTGTCAAATCTAAACCAAACGTTGTGCACTCAAATCTTTTGCTGTATTTAGTTTATTTTGGCATCCGGATGATGATTCTAGCATGAAATTGCTTGGGCACCTGTTAATTTTTAAGATTTTGACACATTCAGCTCAAATGTACAATCATGCGCTAAAAACGCATTTAAAGCAATAAAAAGGTGATTATGGCTGTCAAACCTAAACCAAACGTTGTGCACTCAAATCTTTTGCTGTATTTAGTTTATTTTGGCATCCGGATGATGATTCTAGCATGAAATTGCTTGGGCACCTGTTAATTTTTAAGATTTTGACACATTCAGCTCAAATGTACACAATTGCTGATTATGGCTGTCAAATCTAAACCAAACGTTGTGCACTCAAATCTTTTGCTGTATTTAGTTTATTTTGGCATCCGGATGATGATTCTAGCATGAAATTGCTTGGGCACCTGTTAATTTTTAAGATTTTGACACATTCAGCTCAAATGTACAATCATGCGCTAAAAACGCATTTAAAGCAATAAAAAGGTGATTATGGCTGTCAAACCTAAACCAAACGTTGTGCACTCAAATCTTTTGCTGTATTTAGTTTATTTTGGCATCCGGATGATGATTCTAGCATGAAATTGCTTGGGCACCTGTTAATTTTTAAGATTTTGACACATTCAGCTCAAATGTACACAATTGCTGATTATGGCTGTCAAATCTAAACCAAACGTTGTGCACTCAAATCTTTTGCTGTATTTAGTTTATTTTGGCATCCGGATGATGATTCTAGCATGAAATTGCTTGGGCACCTGTTAATTTTTAAGATTTTGACACATTCAGCTCAAATGTACAATCATGCGCTAAAAACGCATTTAAAGCAATAAAAAGGTGATTATGGCTGTCAAACCTAAACCAAACGTTGTGCACTCAAATCTTTTGCTGTATTTAGTTTATTTTGGCATCCGGATGATGATTCTAGCATGAAATTGCTTGGGCTCCTGTTAATTTTTAAGATTTTGACACATTCAGCTCAAATGTACACAATTGCTGATTATGGCTGTCAAATCTAAACCAAACGTTGTGCACTCAAATCCTTTGCTGTATTTAGTTTATTTTGGCATCCGGATGATGATTCTAGCATGAAATTGCTTGGGCACCTGTTAATTTTTAAGATTTTGACACATTCAGCTCAAATGTACAATCATGCGCTAAAAACGCATTTAAAGCAATAAAAAGGTGATTATGGCTGTCAAACCTAAACCAAACGTTGTGCACTCAAATCTTTTGCTGTATTTAGTTTATTTTGGCATCCGGATGATGATTCTAGCATGAAATTGCTTGGGCACCTGTTAATTTTTAAGATTTTTACACATTCAGCTCAAATGTACACAATTGCTGATTATGGCTGTCAAATCTAAACCAAACGCTGTGCACTCAAATCTTTTGCTGTATTTAGTTTATTTTGGCATCCGGATGATGATTCTAGCATGAAATTGCTTGGGCACCTGTTAATTTTTAAGATTTTGACACATTCAGCTCAAATGTACAATCATGCGCTAAAAACGCATTTAAAGCAATAAAAAGGTGATTATGGCTGTCAAACCTAAACCAAACGTTGTGCACTCAAATCTTTTGCTGTATTTAGTTTATTTTGGCATCCGGATGATGATTCTAGCATGAAATTGCTTGGGCTCCTGTTAATTTTTAAGATTTTGACACATTCAGCTCAAATGTACACAATTGCTGATTATGGCTGTCAAATCTAAACCAAACGTTGTGCACTCAAATCCTTTGCTGTATTTAGTTTATTTTGGCATCCGGATGATGATTCTAGCATGAAATTGCTTGGGCACCTGTTAATTTTTAAGATTTTGACACATTCAGCTCAAATGTACAATCATGCGCTAAAAACGCATTTAAAGCAATAAAAAGGTGATTATGGCTGTCAAACCTAAACCAAACGTTGTGCACTCAAATCTTTTGCTGTATTTAGTTTATTTTGGCATCCGGATGATGATTCTAGCATGAAATTGCTTGGGCACCTGTTAATTTTTAAGATTTTGACACATTCAGCTCAAATGTACACAATTGCTGATTATGGCTGTCAAATCTAAACCAAACGCTGTGCACTCAAATCTTTTGCTGTATTTAGTTTATTTTGGCATCCGGATGATGATTCTAGCATGAAATTGCTTGGGCACCTGTTAATTTTTAAGATTTTGACACATTCAGCTCAAATGTACACAATTGCTGATTATGGCTGTCAAATCTAAACCAAACGCTGTGCACTCAAATCTTTTGCTGTATTTAGTTTATTTTGGCATCCGGATGATGATTCTAGCATGAAATTGCTTGGGCACCTGTTAATTTTTAAGATTTTGACACATTCAGCTCAAATGTACAATCATGCGCTAAAAACGCATTTAAAGCAATAAAAAGGTGATTATGGCTGTCAAACCTAAACCAAACGTTGTGCACTCAAATCTTTTGCTGTATTTAGTTTATTTTGGCATCCGGATGATGATTCTAGCATGAAATTGCTTGGGCACCTGTTAATTTTTAAGATTTTGACACATTCAGCTCAAATGTACACAATTGCTGATTATGGCTGTCAAATGTAAACCAAACGTTGTGCACTCAAATCTTTTGCTGTATTTAGTTTATTTTGGCATCCGGATGATGATTCTAGCATGAAATGGCTTGGGCACCTGTTAATTTTTAAGATTTTGACACATTCAGCTCAAATGTACAATCATGCGCTAAAAACGCATTTAAAGCAATAAAAAGGTTATTATGGCTGTCAAACCTAAACCAAACGTTGTGCACTCAAATCTTTTGCTGTATTTAGTTTATTTTGGCATCCGGATGATGATTCTAGCATGAAATTGCTTGGGCACCTGTTAATTTTTAAGATTTTGACACATTCAGCTCAAATGTACACAATTGCTGATTATGGCTGTCAAATCTAAACCAAACGTTGTGCACTCAAATCTTTTGCTGTATTTAGTTTATTTTGGCATCCGGATGATGATTCTAGCATGAAATTGCTTGGGCACCTGTTAATTTTTAAGATTTTGACACATTCAGCTCAAATGTACACAATTGCTGATTATGGCTGTCAAATCTAAACCAAACGCTGTGCACTCAAATCTTTTGCTGTATTTAGTTTATTTTGGCATCCGGATGATGATTCTAGCATGAAATTGCTTGGGCACCTGTTAATTTTTAAGATTTTGACACATTCAGCTCAAATGTACAATCATGCGCTAAAAACGCATTTAAAGCAATAAAAAGGTGATTATGGCTGTCAAACCTAAACCAAACGTTGTGCACTCAAATCTTTTGCTGTATTTAGTTTATTTTGGCATTCGGATGATGATTCTAGCATGAAATTGCTTGGGCACCTGTTAATTTTTAAGATTTTGACACATTCAGCTCAAATGTACACAATTGCTGATTATGGCTGTCAAATGTAAACCAAACGCTGTGCACTCAAATCTTTTGCTGTATTTAGTTTATTTTGGCATCCGGATGATGATTCTAGCATGAAATTGCTTGGGCACCTGTTAATTTTTAAGATTTTGACACATTCAGCTCAAATGTACAATCATGCGCTAAAAACGCATTTAAAGCAATAAAAAGGTGATTATGGCTGTCAAACCTAAACCAAACGTTGTGCACTCAAATCTTTTGCTGTATTTAGTTTATTTTGGCATCCGGATGATGATTCTAGCATGAAATTGCTTGGGCACCTGTTAATTTTTAAGATTTTGACACATTCAGCTCAAATGTACACAATTGCTGATTATGGCTGTCAAATCTAAACCAAACGTTGTGCACTCAAATCTTTTGCTGTATTTAGTTTATTTTGGCATCCGGATGATGATTCTAGCATGAAATTGCTTGGGCACCTGTTAATTTTTAAGATTTTGACACATTCAGCTCAAATGTACAATCATGCGCTAAAAACGCATTTAAAGCAATAAAAAGGTGATTATGGCTGTCAAACCTAAACCAAACGTTGTGCACTCAAATCTTTTGCTGTATTTAGTTTATTTTGGCATCCGGATGATGATTCTAGCATGAAATTGCTTGGGCACCTGTTAATTTTTAAGATTTTGACACATTCAGCTCAAATGTACACAATTGCTGATTATGGCTGTCAAATCTAAACCAAACGTTGTGCACTCAAATCTATTGCTGTATTTAGTTTATTTTGGCATCCGGATGATGATTCTAGCATGAAATTGCTTGGGCACCTGTTAATTTTTAAGATTTTGACACATTCAGCTCAAATGTACAATCATGCGCTAAAAACGCATTTAAAGCAATAAAAAGGTGATTATGGCTGTCAAACCTAAACCAAACGTTGTGCACTCAAATCTTTTGCTGTATTTAGTTTATTTTGGCATCCGGATGATGATTCTAGCATGAAATTGCTTGGGCACCTGTTAATTTTTAAGATTTTGACACATTCAGCTCAAATGTACACAATTGCTGATTATGGCTGTCAAATCTAAACCAAACGTTGTGCACTCAAATCTTTTGCTGTATTTAGTTTATTTTGGCATCCGGATGATGATTCTAGCATGAAATTGCTTGGGCACCTGTTAATTTTTAAGATTTTGACACATTCAGCTCAAATGTACAATCATGCGCTAAAAACGCATTTAAAGCAATAAAAAGGTGATTATGGCTGTCAAACCTAAACCAAACGTTGTGCACTCAAATCTTTTGCTGTATTTAGTTTATTTTGGCATCCGGATGATGATTCTAGCATGAAATTGCTTGGGCTCCTGTTAATTTTTAAGATTTTGACACATTCAGCTCAAATGTACACAATTGCTGATTATGGCTGTCAAATCTAAACCAAACGTTGTGCACTCAAATCCTTTGCTGTATTTAGTTTATTTTGGCATCCGGATGATGATTCTAGCATGAAATTGCTTGGGCACCTGTTAATTTTTAAGATTTTGACACATTCAGCTCAAATGTACAATCATGCGCTAAAAACGCATTTAAAGCAATAAAAAGGTGATTATGGCTGTCAAACCTAAACCAAACGTTGTGCACTCAAATCTTTTGCTGTATTTAGTTTATTTTGGCATCCGGATGATGATTCTAGCATGAAATTGCTTGGGCACCTGTTAATTTTTAAGATTTTGACACATTCAGCTCAAATGTACACAATTGCTGATTATGGCTGTCAAATCTAAACCAAACGCTGTGCACTCAAATCTTTTGCTGTATTTAGTTTATTTTGGCATCCGGATGATGATTCTAGCATGAAATTGCTTGGGCACCTGTTAATTTTTAAGATTTTGACACATTCAGCTCAAATGTACAATCATGCGCTAAAAACGCATTTAAAGCAATAAAAAGGTGATTATGGCTGTCAAACCTAAACCAAACGTTGTGCACTCAAATCTTTTGCTGTATTTAGTTTATTTTGGCATCCGGATGATGATTCTACCATGAAATTGCTTGGGCTCCTGTTAATTTTTAAGATTTTGACACATTCAGCTCAAATGTACACAATTGCTGATTATGGCTGTCAAATCTAAACCAAACGTTGTGCACTCAAATCCTTTGCTGTATTTAGTTTATTTTGGCATCCGGATGATGATTCTAGCATGAAATTGCTTGGGCACCTGTTAATTTTTAAGATTTTGACACATTCAGCTCAAATGTACAATCATGCGCTAAAAACGCATTTAAAGCAATAAAAAGGTGATTATGGCTGTCAAACCTAAACCAAACGTTGTGCACTCAAATCTTTTGCTGTATTTAGTTTATTTTGGCATCCGGATGATGATTCTAGCATGAAATTGCTTGGGCTCCTGTTAATTTTTAAGATTTTGACACATTCAGCTCAAATGTACACAATTGCTGATTATGGCTGTCAAATCTAAACCAAACGCTGTGCACTCAAATCTTTTGCTGTATTTAGTTTATTTTGGCATCCGGATGATGATTCTAGCATGAAATTGCTTGGGCACCTGTTAATTTTTAAGATTTTGACACATTCAGCTCAAATGTACACAATTGCTGATTATGGCTGTCAAATCTAAACCAAACGTTGTGCACTCAAATCTATTGCTGTATTTAGTTTATTTTGGCATCCGGATGATGATTCTAGCATGAAATTGCTTGGGCACCTGTTAATTTTTAAGATTTTGACACATTCAGCTCAAATGTACAATCATGCGCTAAAAACGCATTTAAAGCAATAAAAAGGTGATTATGGCTGTCAAACCTAAACCAAACGTTGTGCACTCAAATCTTTTGCTGTATTTAGTTTATTTTGGCATCCGGATGATGATTCTAGCATGAAATTGCTTGGGCACCTGTTAATTTTTAAGATTTTGACACATTCAGCTCAAATGTACACAATTGCTGATTATGGCTGTCAAATCTAAACCAAACGTTGTGCACTAAAATCTTTTGCTGTATTTTGTTTATTTTGGCATCCGGATGATGATTCTAGCATGAAATTGCTTGGGCACCTGTTAATTTTTAAGATTTTGACACATTCAGCTCAAATGTACAATCATGCGCTAAAAACGCATTTAAAGCAATAAAAAGTTGATTACGGCTGTCAAACCTAAACCAAACGTTGTGCACTCAAATCTTTTGCTGTATTTAGTTTATTTTGGCATCCGGATGATGATTCTAGCATGAAATTGCTTGGGCACCTGTTAATTTTTAAGATTTTGACACATTCAGCTCAAATGTACACAATTGCTGATTATGGCTGTCAAATCTAAACCAAACGTTGTGCACTCAAATCTTTTGCTGTATTTAGTTTATTTTGGCATCCGGATGATGATTCTAGCATGAAATTGCTTGGGCACCTGTTAATTTTTAAGATTTTGACACATTCAGCTCAAATGTACAATCATGCGCTAAAAACGCATTTAAAGCAATAAAAAGGTGATTATGGGTGTCAAACCTAAACCAAACGTTGTGCACTCAAATCTTTTGCTGTATTTAGTTTATTTTGGCATCCGGATGATGATTCTAGCATGAAATTGCTTGGGCACCTGTTAATTTTTAAGATTTTGACACACATGTTCTCCCCGTGCCCGCGTGGGTCTTCTCCGGGTACTCCGGTCTCCTCCCACATTCCAAAGACATGCATGGCAGGTTAATTGGGCGCTCCGAATTGTCCCTAGGTGTGCGTGTGAGTGTGGATGGTTGTTCGTCTCTGTGTGCCCTGCGATTGGTTGGCAACCAGTCCAGGGTGTCCCCCGCCTACTGCCCAGAGCCAGCTGAGATAGGCGCCAGCAGCCCCCGCGACCCTTGTGAGGAATAAGCGGTCAAGAAAATGGATGGATGGATGGATGGATTTTGACACATTCAGCTCAAATGTACAATCATGCGCTAAAAACGCATTTAAAGCAATAAAAAGGTGATTATGGCTGTCAAACCTAAACCAAACGTTGTGCACTCAAATCTTTTGCTGTATTTAGTTTATTTTGGCATCCGGATGATGATTCTAGCATGAAATTGCTTGGGCACCTGTTAATTTTTAAGATTTTGACACATTCAGCTCAAATGTACACAATTGCTGATTATGGCTGTCAAATCTAAACCAAACGTTGTGCACTCAAATCTTTTGCTGTATTTAGTTTATTTTGGCATCCGGATGATGATTCTAGCATGAAATTGCTTGGGCACCTGTTAATTTTTAAGATTTTGACACATTCAGCTCAAATGAACAATCATGCGCTAAAAACGCATTTAAAGCAATAAAAAGGTGATTATGGCTGTCAAACCTAAACCAAACGTTGTGCACTCAAATCTTTTGCTGTATTTAGTTTATTTTGGCATCCGGATGATGATTCTAGCATGAAATTGCTTGGGCACCTGTTAATTTTTAAGATTTTGACACATTCAGCTCAAATGTACACAATTGCTGATTATGGCTGTCAAATCTAAACCAAACGTTGTGCACTCAAATCTTTTGCTGTATTTAGTTTATTTTGGCATCCGGATGATGATTCTAGCATGAAATTGCTTGGGCACCTGTTAATTTTTAAGATTTTGACACATTCAGCTCAAATATACAATCATGCGCTAAAAACGCATTTAAAGCAATAAAAAGGTTATTATGGCTGTCAAACCTAAACCAAACGTTGTGCACTCAAATCTTTTGCTGTATTTAGTTTATTTTGGCATCCGGATGATGATTCTAGCATGAAATTGCTTGGGCACCTGTTAATTTTTAAGATTTTGACACATTCAGCTCAAATGTACACAATTGCTGATTATGGCTGTCAAATCTAAACCAAACGTTGTGCACTCAAATCTTTTGCTGTATTTAGTTTATTTTGGCATCCGGATGATGATTCTAGCATGAAATTGCTTGGGCACCTGTTAATTTTTAAGATTTTGACACATTCAGCTCAAATGTACAATCATGCGCTAAAAACGCATTTAAAGCAATAAAAAGGTGATTATGGCTGTCAAACCTAAACCAAACGTTGTGCACTCAAATCTTTTGCTGTATTTAGTTTATTTTGGCATCCGGATGATTATTCTACCATGAAATTGCTTGGGCACCTGTTAATTTTTAAGATTTTGACACATTCAGCTCAAATGTACACAATTGCTGATTATGGCTGTCAAATCTAAACCAAACGTTGTGCACTCAAATCTTTTGCTGTATTTAGTTTATTTTGGCATCCGGATGATGATTCTAGCATGAAATTGCTTGGGCACCTGTTAATTTTTAAGATTTTGACACATTCAGCTCAAATGTACACAATTGCTGATTATGGCTGTCAAATCTAAACCAAACGTTGTGCACTCAAATCTTTTGCTGTATTTAGTTTATTTTGGCATCCGGATGATGATTCTAGCATGAAATTGCTTGGGCACCTGTTAATTTTTAAGATTTTGACACATTCAGCTCAAATGTACAATCATGCGCTACAAACGCATTTAAAGCAATAAAAAGGTGATTATGGCTGTCAAACCTAAACCAAACGTACACTCAAATCTTTTGCTGTATTTAGTTTATTTTGGCATCCGGATGATGATTCTAGCATGAAATTGCTTGGGCACCTGTTAATTTTTAAGATTTTGACACATTCAGCTCAAATGTACAGAATTGCTGATTATGGCTGTCAAATCTAAACCAAACGTTGTGCACTCAAATCTTTTGCTGTATTTTGTTTATTTTGGCATCCGGATGATGATTCTAGCATGAAATTGCTTGGGCACCTGTTAATTTTTAAGATTTTGACACATTCAGCTCAAATGTACAATCATGCGCTAAAAACGCATTTAAAGCAATAAAAAGTTGATTATGGCTGTCAAACCTAAACCAAACGTTGTGCACTCAAATCTTTTGCTGTATTTAGTTTATTTTGGCATCCGGATGATGATTCTAGCATGAAATTGCTTGGGCACCTGTTAATTTTTAAGATTTTGACACATTCAGCTCAAATGTACACAATTGCTGATTATGGCTGTCAAATCTAAACCAAACGTTGTGCACTCAAATCTTTTGCTGTATTTAGTTTATTTTGGCATCCGGATGATGATTCTAGCATGAAATTGCTTGGGCACCTGTTAATTTTTAAGATTTTGACACATTCAGCTCAAATGTACAATCATGCGCTAAAAACGCATTTAAAGCAATAAAAAGTTGATTATGGCTGTCAAACCTAAACCAAACGTTGTGCACTCAAATCTATTGCTGTATTTAGTTTATTTTGGCATCCGGATGATGATTCTACCGTGAAATTGCTTGGGCACCTGTTAATTTTTAAGATTTTGACACATTCAGCTCTAATGTACACAATTGCTGATTATGGCTGTCAAATCTAAACCAAACGTTGTGCACTCAAATCTTTTGCTGTATTTAGTTTATTTTGGCATCCGGATGATGATTCTAGCATGAAATTGCTTGGGCACCTGTTAATTTTTAAGATTTTGACACATTCAGCTCAAATGTACACAATTGCTGATTATGGCTGTCAAATCTAAACCAAACGTTGTGCACTCAAATCTTTTGCTGTATTTTGTTTATTTTGGCATCCGGATGATGATTCTAGCATGAAATTGCTTGGGCACCTGTTAATTTTTAAGATTTTGACACATTCAGCTCAAATGTACAATTATGCGCTAAAAACGCATTTAAAGCAATAAAAAGGTGATTATGGCTGTCAAACCTAAACCAAACGTTGTGCACTCAAATCTTTTGCTGTATTTAGTTTATTTTGGCATCCGGATGATGATTCTAGCATGAAATTTCTTGGGCACCTGTTAATTTTTAAGATTTTGACACATTCACCTCAAATGTACAATCATGCGCTAAAAACGCATTTAAAGCAATAAAAAGGTGATTATGGCTGTCAAACCTAAACCAAACGTACACTCAAATCTTTTGCTGTATTTAGTTTATTTTGGCATCCGGATGATGATTCTAGCATGAAATTGCTTGGGCACCTGTTAATTTTTAAGATTTTGACACATTCAGCTCAAATGTACAGAATTGCTGATTATGGCTGTCAAATCTAAACCAAACGTTGTGCACTCAAATCTTTTGCTGTATTTTGTTTATTTTGGCATCCGGATGATGATTCTAGCATGAAATTGCTTGGGCACCTGTTAATTTCTAAGATTTTGACACATTCAGCTCAAATGTACACAATTGCTGATTATGGCTGTCAAATCTAAACCAAACGTTGTGCACTAAAATCTTTTGCTGTATTTTGTTTATTTTGGCATCCGGATGATGATTCTAGCATGAAATTGCTTGGGCACCTGTTAATTTTTAAGATTTTGACACATTCAGCTCAAATGTACAATCATGCGCTAAAAACGCATTTAAAGCAATAAAAAGTTGATTACGGCTGTCAAACCTAAACCAAACGTTGTGCACTCAAATCTTTTGCTGTATTTAGTTTATTTTGGCATCCGGATGATGATTCTAGCATGAAATTGCTTGGGCACCTGTTAATTTTTAAGATTTTGACACATTCAGCTCAAATGTACACAATTGCTGATTATGGCTGTCAAATCTAAACCAAACGTTGTGCACTCAAATCTTTTGCTGTATTTAGTTTATTTTGGCATCCGGATGATGATTCTAGCATGAAATTGCTTGGGCACCTGTTAATTTTTAAGATTTTGACACATTCAGCTCAAATGTACAATCATGCGCTAAAAACGCATTTAAAGCAATAAAAAGGTGATTATGGGTGTCAAACCTAAACCAAACGTTGTGCACTCAAATCTTTTGCTGTATTTAGTTTATTTTGGCATCCGGATGATGATTCTAGCATGAAATTGCTTGGGCACCTGTTAATTTTTAAGATTTTGACACACATGTTCTCCCCGTGCCCGCGTGGGTCTTCTCCGGGTACTCCGGTCTCCTCCCACATTCCAAAGACATGCATGGCAGGTTAATTGGGCGCTCCGAATTGTCCCTAGGTGTGCGTGTGAGTGTGGATGGTTGTTCGTCTCTGTGTGCCCTGCGATTGGTTGGCAACCAGTCCAGGGTGTCCCCCGCCTACTGCCCAGAGCCAGCTGAGATAGGCGCCAGCAGCCCCCGCGACCCTTGTGAGGAATAAGCGGTCAAGAAAATGGATGGATGGATGGATGGATTTTGACACATTCAGCTCAAATGTACAATCATGCGCTAAAAACGCATTTAAAGCAATAAAAAGGTGATTATGGCTGTCAAACCTAAACCAAACGTTGTGCACTCAAATCTTTTGCTGTATTTAGTTTATTTTGGCATCCGGATGATGATTCTAGCATGAAATTGCTTGGGCACCTGTTAATTTTTAAGATTTTGACACATTCAGCTCAAATGTACACAATTGCTGATTATGGCTGTCAAATCTAAACCAAACGTTGTGCACTCAAATCTTTTGCTGTATTTAGTTTATTTTGGCATCCGGATGATGATTCTAGCATGAAATTGCTTGGGCACCTGTTAATTTTTAAGATTTTGACACATTCAGCTCAAATGTACACAATTGCTGATTATGGCTGTCAAATCTAAACCAAACGTTGTGCACTCAAATCTTTTGCTGTATTTAGTTTATTTTGGCATCCGGATGATGATTCTAGCATGAAATTGCTTGGGCACCTGTTAATTTTTAAGATTTTGACACATTCAGCTCAAATATACAATCATGCGCTAAAAACGCATTTAAAGCAATAAAAAGGTTATTATGGCTGTCAAACCTAAACCAAACGTTGTGCACTCAAATCTTTTGCTGTATTTAGTTTATTTTGGCATCCGGATGATGATTCTAGCATGAAATTGCTTGGGCACCTGTTAATTTTTAAGATTTTGACACATTCAGCTCAAATGTACACAATTGCTGATTATGGCTGTCAAATCTAAACCAAACGTTGTGCACTCAAATCTTTTGCTGTATTTAGTTTATTTTGGCATCCGGATGATGATTCTAGCATGAAATTGCTTGGGCACCTGTTAATTTTTAAGATTTTGACACATTCAGCTCAAATGTACAATCATGCGCTAAAAACGCATTTAAAGCAATAAAAAGGTGATTATGGCTGTCAAACCTAAACCAAACGTTGTGCACTCAAATCTTTTGCTGTATTTAGTTTATTTTGGCATCCGGATGATTATTCTACCATGAAATTGCTTGGGCACCTGTTAATTTTTAAGATTTTGACACATTCAGCTCAAATGTACACAATTGCTGATTATGGCTGTCAAATCTAAACCAAACGTTGTGCACTCAAATCTTTTGCTGTATTTAGTTTATTTTGGCATCCGGATGATGATTCTAGCATGAAATTGCTTGGGCACCTGTTAATTTTTAAGATTTTGACACATTCAGCTCAAATGTACACAATTGCTGATTATGGCTGTCAAATCTAAACCAAACGTTGTGCACTCAAATCTTTTGCTGTATTTAGTTTATTTTGGCATCCGGATGATGATTCTAGCATGAAATTGCTTGGGCACCTGTTAATTTTTAAGATTTTGACACATTCAGCTCAAATGTACAATCATGCGCTACAAACGCATTTAAAGCAATAAAAAGGTGATTATGGCTGTCAAACCTAAACCAAACGTACACTCAAATCTTTTGCTGTATTTAGTTTATTTTGGCATCCGGATGATGATTCTAGCATGAAATTGCTTGGGCACCTGTTAATTTTTAAGATTTTGACACATTCAGCTCAAATGTACAGAATTGCTGATTATGGCTGTCAAATCTAAACCAAACGTTGTGCACTCAAATCTTTTGCTGTATTTTGTTTATTTTGGCATCCGGATGATGATTCTAGCATGAAATTGCTTGGGCACCTGTTAATTTTTAAGATTTTGACACATTCAGCTCAAATGTACAATTATGCGCTAAAAACGCATTTAAAGCAATAAAAAGGTGATTATGGCTGTCAAACCTAAACCAAACGTTGTGCACTCAAATCTTTTGCTGTATTTAGTTTATTTTGGCATCCGGATGATGATTCTAGCATGAAATTTCTTGGGCACCTGTTAATTTTTAAGATTTTGACACATTCACCTCAAATGTACAATCATGCGCTAAAAACGCATTTAAAGCAATAAAAAGGTGATTATGGCTGTCAAACCTAAACCAAACGTACACTCAAATCTTTTGCTGTATTTAGTTTATTTTGGCATCCGGATGATGATTCTAGCATGAAATTGCTTGGGCACCTGTTAATTTTTAAGATTTTGACACATTCAGCTCAAATGTACAGAATTGCTGATTATGGCTGTCAAATCTAAACCAAACGTTGTGCACTCAAATCTTTTGCTGTATTTTGTTTATTTTGGCATCCGGATGATGATTCTAGCATGAAATTGCTTGGGCACCTGTTAATTTCTAAGATTTTGACACATTCAGCTCAAATGTACACAATTGCTGATTATGGCTGTCAAATCTAAACCAAACGTTGTGCACTAAAATCTTTTGCTGTATTTTGTTTATTTTGGCATCCGGATGATGATTCTAGCATGAAATTGCTTGGGCACCTGTTAATTTTTAAGATTTTGACACATTCAGCTCAAATGTACAATCATGCGCTAAAAACGCATTTAAAGCAATAAAAAGTTGATTACGGCTGTCAAACCTAAACCAAACGTTGTGCACTCAAATCTTTTGCTGTATTTAGTTTATTTTGGCATCCGGATGATGATTCTAGCATGAAATTGCTTGGGCACCTGTTAATTTTTAAGATTTTGACACATTCAGCTCAAATGTACACAATTGCTGATTATGGCTGTCAAATCTAAACCAAACGTTGTGCACTCAAATCTTTTGCTGTATTTAGTTTATTTTGGCATCCGGATGATGATTCTAGCATGAAATTGCTTGGGCACCTGTTAATTTTTAAGATTTTGACACATTCAGCTCAAATGTACAATCATGCGCTAAAAACGCATTTAAAGCAATAAAAAGGTGATTATGGGTGTCAAACCTAAACCAAACGTTGTGCACTCAAATCTTTTGCTGTATTTAGTTTATTTTGGCATCCGGATGATGATTCTAGCATGAAATTGCTTGGGCACCTGTTAATTTTTAAGATTTTGACACACATGTTCTCCCCGTGCCCGCGTGGGTCTTCTCCGGGTACTCCGGTCTCCTCCCACATTCCAAAGACATGCATGGCAGGTTAATTGGGCGCTCCGAATTGTCCCTAGGTGTGCGTGTGAGTGTGGATGGTTGTTCGTCTCTGTGTGCCCTGCGATTGGTTGGCAACCAGTCCAGGGTGTCCCCCGCCTACTGCCCAGAGCCAGCTGAGATAGGCGCCAGCAGCCCCCGCGACCCTTGTGAGGAATAAGCGGTCAAGAAAATGGATGGATGGATGGATGGATTTTGACACATTCAGCTCAAATGTACAATCATGCGCTAAAAACGCATTTAAAGCAATAAAAAGGTGATTATGGCTGTCAAACCTAAACCAAACGTTGTGCACTCAAATCTTTTGCTGTATTTAGTTTATTTTGGCATCCGGATGATGATTCTAGCATGAAATTGCTTGGGCACCTGTTAATTTTTAAGATTTTGACACATTCAGCTCAAATGTACACAATTGCTGATTATGGCTGTCAAATCTAAACCAAACGTTGTGCACTCAAATCTTTTGCTGTATTTAGTTTATTTTGGCATCCGGATGATGATTCTAGCATGAAATTGCTTGGGCACCTGTTAATTTTTAAGATTTTGACACATTCAGCTCAAATGTACACAATTGCTGATTATGGCTGTCAAATCTAAACCAAACGTTGTGCACTCAAATCTTTTGCTGTATTTAGTTTATTTTGGCATCCGGATGATGATTCTAGCATGAAATTGCTTGGGCACCTGTTAATTTTTAAGATTTTGACACATTCAGCTCAAATATACAATCATGCGCTAAAAACGCATTTAAAGCAATAAAAAGGTTATTATGGCTGTCAAACCTAAACCAAACGTTGTGCACTCAAATCTTTTGCTGTATTTAGTTTATTTTGGCATCCGGATGATGATTCTAGCATGAAATTGCTTGGGCACCTGTTAATTTTTAAGATTTTGACACATTCAGCTCAAATGTACACAATTGCTGATTATGGCTGTCAAATCTAAACCAAACGTTGTGCACTCAAATCTTTTGCTGTATTTAGTTTATTTTGGCATCCGGATGATGATTCTAGCATGAAATTGCTTGGGCACCTGTTAATTTTTAAGATTTTGACACATTCAGCTCAAATGTACAATCATGCGCTAAAAACGCATTTAAAGCAATAAAAAGGTGATTATGGCTGTCAAACCTAAACCAAACGTTGTGCACTCAAATCTTTTGCTGTATTTAGTTTATTTTGGCATCCGGATGATTATTCTACCATGAAATTGCTTGGGCACCTGTTAATTTTTAAGATTTTGACACATTCAGCTCAAATGTACACAATTGCTGATTATGGCTGTCAAATCTAAACCAAACGTTGTGCACTCAAATCTTTTGCTGTATTTAGTTTATTTTGGCATCCGGATGATGATTCTAGCATGAAATTGCTTGGGCACCTGTTAATTTTTAAGATTTTGACACATTCAGCTCAAATGTACACAATTGCTGATTATGGCTGTCAAATCTAAACCAAACGTTGTGCACTCAAATCTTTTGCTGTATTTAGTTTATTTTGGCATCCGGATGATGATTCTAGCATGAAATTGCTTGGGCACCTGTTAATTTTTAAGATTTTGACACATTCAGCTCAAATGTACAATCATGCGCTACAAACGCATTTAAAGCAATAAAAAGGTGATTATGGCTGTCAAACCTAAACCAAACGTACACTCAAATCTTTTGCTGTATTTAGTTTATTTTGGCATCCGGATGATGATTCTAGCATGAAATTGCTTGGGCACCTGTTAATTTTTAAGATTTTGACACATTCAGCTCAAATGTACAGAATTGCTGATTATGGCTGTCAAATCTAAACCAAACGTTGTGCACTCAAATCTTTTGCTGTATTTTGTTTATTTTGGCATCCGGATGATGATTCTAGCATGAAATTGCTTGGGCACCTGTTAATTTTTAAGATTTTGACACATTCAGCTCAAATGTACAATCATGCGCTAAAAACGCATTTAAAGCAATAAAAAGTTGATTATGGCTGTCAAACCTAAACCAAACGTTGTGCACTCAAATCTTTTGCTGTATTTAGTTTATTTTGGCATCCGGATGATGATTCTAGCATGAAATTGCTTGGGCACCTGTTAATTTTTAAGATTTTGACACATTCAGCTCAAATGTACACAATTGCTGATTATGGCTGTCAAATCTAAACCAAACGTTGTGCACTCAAATCTTTTGCTGTATTTAGTTTATTTTGGCATCCGGATGATGATTCTAGCATGAAATTGCTTGGGCACCTGTTAATTTTTAAGATTTTGACACATTCAGCTCAAATGTACAATCATGCGCTAAAAACGCATTTAAAGCAATAAAAAGGTGATTATGGCTGTCAAACCTAAACCAAACGTTGTGCACTCAAATCTTTTGCTGTATTTAGTTTATTTTGGCATCCGGATGATGATTCTAGCATGAAATTGCTTGGGCACCTGTTAATTTTTAAGATTTTGACACATTCAGCTCAAATGTACACAATTGCTGATTATGGCTGTCAAATCTAAACCAAACGTTGTGCACTCAAATCTTTTGCTGTATTTAGTTTATTTTGGCATCCGGATGATGATTCTAGCATGAAATTGCTTGGGCACCTGTTAATTTTTAAGATTTTGACGCATTCAGCTCAAATGTACAATCATGCGCTAAAAACGCATTTAAAGCAATAAAAAGGTGATTATGGCTGTCAAACCTAAACCAAACGTTGTGCACTCAAATCTTTTGCTGTATTTAGTTTATTTTGGCATCCGGATGATGATTCTAGCATGAAATTGCTTGGGCACCTGTTAATTTTTAAGATTTTGACACATTCAGCTCAAATGTACACAATTGCTGATTATGGCTGTCAAATCTAAACCAAACGTTGTGCACTCAAATCTTTTGCTGTATTTAGTTTATTTTGGCATCCGGATGATGATTCTAGCATGAAATTGCTTGGGCACCTGTTAATTTTTAAGATTTTGACACATTTAGCTCAAATGTACAATCATGCGCTAAAAACGCATTTAAAGCAATAAAAAGTTGATTATGGCTGTCAAACCTAAACCAAACGTTGTGCACTCAAATCTATTGCTGTATTTAGTTTATTTTGGCATCCGGATGATGATTCTACCATGAAATTGCTTGGGCACCTGTTAATTTTTAAGATTTTGACACATTCAGCTCTAATGTACACAATTGCTGATTATGGCTGTCAAATCTAAACCAAACGTTGTGCACTCAAATCTTTTGCTGTATTTAGTTTATTTTGGCATCCGGATGATGATTCTAGCATGAAATTGCTTGGGCACCTGTTAATTTTTAAGATTTTGACACATTCAGCTCAAATGTACACAATTGCTGATTATGGCTGTCAAATCTAAACCAAACGTTGTGCACTCAAATCTTTTGCTGTATTTTGTTTATTTTGGCATCCGGATGATGATTCTAGCATGAAATTGCTTGGGCACCTGTTAATTTTTAAGATTTTGACACATTCAGCTCAAATGTACACAATTGCTGATTATGGCTGTCAAATCTAAACCAAACGTTGTGCACTCAAATCTTTTGCTGTATTTTGTTTATTTTGGCATCCGGATGATGATTCTAGCATGAAATTGCTTGGGCACCTGTTAATTTTTAAGATTTTGACACATTCAGCTCAAATGTACAATCATGCGCTAAAAACGCATTTAAAGCAATAAAAAGGTGATTATGGCTGTCAAACCTAAACCAAACGTTGTGCACTCAAATCTTTTGCTGTATTTAGTTTATTTTGGCATCCGGATGATGATTCTAGCATGAAATTGCTTGGGCACCTGTTAATTTTTAAGATTTTGACACATTCAGCTCAAATGTACACAATTGCTGATTATGGCTGTCAAATCTAAACCAAACGTTGTGCACTCAAATCTTTTGCTGTATTTAGTTTATTTTGGCATCCGGATGATGATTCTAGCATGAAATTGCTTGGGCACCTGTTAATTTTTAAGATTTTGACACATTCAGCTCAAATGTACAATTATGCGCTAAAAACGCATTTAAAGCAATAAAAAGGTGATTATGGCTGTCAAACCTAAACCAAACGTTGTGCACTCAAATCTTTTGCTGTATTTAGTTTATTTTGGCATCCGGATGATGATTCTAGCATGAAATTTCTTGGGCACCTGTTAATTTTTAAGATTTTGACACATTCACCTCAAATGTACAATCATGCGCTAAAAACGCATTTAAAGCAATAAAAAGGTGATTATGGCTGTCAAACCTAAACCAAACGTTGTGCACTCAAATCTTTTGCTGTATTTAGTTTATTTTGGCATCCGGATGATGATTCTAGCATGAAATTGCTTGGGCACCTGTTAATTTTTAAGATTTTGACACATTCAGCTCAAATGTACACAATTGCTGATTATGGCTGTCAAATCTAAACCAAACGTTGTGCACTCAAATCTTTTGCTGTATTTAGTTTATTTTGGCATCCGGATTATGATTCTAGCATGAAATTGCTTGGGCACCTGTTAATTTTTAAGATTTTTACACATTCAGCTCAAATATACAATCATGCGCTAAAAACGCATTTAAAGCAATAAAAAGGTTATTATGGCTGTCAAACCTAAACCAAACGTTGTGCACTCAAATCTTTTGCTGTATTTAGTTTATTTTGGCATCCGGATGATGATTCTAGCATGAAATTGCTTGGGCACCTGTTAATTTTTAAGATTTTGACACATTCAGCTCAAATGTACACAATTGCTGATTATGGCTGTCAAATCTAAACCAAACGTTGTGCACTCAAATCTTTTGCTGTATTTAGTTTATTTTGGCATCCGGATGATGATTCTAGCATGAAATTGCTTGGGCACCTGTTAATTTTTAAGATTTTGACACATTCAGCTCAAATGTACAATCATGCGCTAAAAACGCATTTAAAGCAATAAAAAGGTGATTATGGCTGTCAAACCTAAACCAAACGTTGTGCACTCAAATCTTTTGCTGTATTTAGTTTATTTTGGCATCCGGATGATTATTCTACCATGAAATTGCTTGGGCACCTGTTAATTTTTAAGATTTTGACACATTCAGCTCAAATGTACACAATTGCTGATTATGGCTGTCAAATCCAAACCAAACGTTGTGCACTCAAATCTTTTGCTGTATTTAGTTTATTTTGGCATCCGGATGATGATTCTAGCATGAAATTGCTTGGGCACCTGTTAATTTTTAAGATTTTGACACATTCAGCTCAAATGTACACAATTGCTGATTATGGCTGTCAAATCTAAACCAAACGTTGTGCACTCAAATCTTTTGCTGTATTTAGTTTATTTTGGCATCCGGATGATGATTCTAGCATGAAATTGCTTGGGCACCTGTTAATTTTTAAGATTTTGACACATTCAGCTCAAATGTACAGAATTGCTGATTATGGCTGTCAAATCTAAACCAAACGTTGTGCACTCAAATCTTTTGCTGTATTTTGTTTATTTTGGCATCCGGATGATGATTCTAGCATGAAATTGCTTGGGCACCTGTTAATTTTTAAGATTTTGACACATTCAGCTCAAATGTACAATCATGCGCTAAAAACGCATTTAAAGCAATAAAAAGTTGATTATGGCTGTCAAACCTAAACCAAACGTTGTGCACTCAAATCTTTTGCTGTATTTAGTTTATTTTGGCATCCGGATGATGATTCTAGCATGAAATTGCTTGGGCACCTGTTAATTTTTAAGATTTTGACACATTCAGCTCAAATGTACACAATTGCTGATTATGGCTGTCAAATCTAAACCAAACGTTGTGCACTCAAATCTTTTGCTGTATTTAGTTTATTTTGGCATCCGGATGATGATTCTAGCATGAGATTGCTTGGGCACCTGTTAATTTTTAAGATTTTGACACATTCAGCTCAAATGTACAATCATGCGCTAAAAACGCATTTAAAGCAATAAAAAGGTGATTATGGCTGTCAAACCTAAACCAAACGTTGTGCACTCAAATCTTTTGCTGTATTTAGTTTATTTTGGCATCCGGATGATGATTCTAGCATGAAATTGCTTGGGCACCTGTTAATTTTTAAGATTTTGACACATTCAGCTCAAATGTACACAATTGCTGATTATGGCTGTCAAATCTAAACCAAACGTTGTGCACTCAAATCTTTTGCTGTATTTTGTTTATTTTGGCATCCGGATGATGATTCTAGCATGAAATTGCTTGGGCACCTGTTAATTTTTAAGATTTTGACACACATGTTCTCCCCGTGCCCGCGTGGGTCTTCTCCGGGTACTCCGGTCTCCTCCCACATTCCAAAGAAATGCATGGCAGGTTAATTGGGCGCTCCGAATTGTCCCTAGGTGTGCGTGTGAGTGTGGATGGTTGTTCGTCTCTGTGTGCCCTGCGATTGGTTGGCAACCAGTCCAGGGTGTCCCCCGCCTACTGCCCAGAGCCAGCTGAGATAGGCGCCAGCAGCCCCCGCGACCCTTGTGAGGAATAAGCGGTCAAGAAAATGGATGGATGGATGGATGGATTTTGACACATTCAGCTCAAATGTACAATCATGCGCTAAAAACGCATTTAAAGCAATAAAAAGGTGATTATGGCTGTCAAACCTAAACCAAACGTTGTGCACTCAAATCTTTTGCTGTATTTAGTTTATTTTGGCATCCGGATGATGATTCTAGCATGAAATTGCTTGGGCACCTGTTAATTTTTAAGATTTTGACACATTCAGCTCAAATGTACAATCATGCGCTACAAACGCATTTAAAGCAATAAAAAGGTGATTATGGCTGTCAAACCTAAACCAAACGTGCACTCAAATCTTTTGCTGTATTTAGTTTATTTTGGCATCCGGATGATGATTCTAGTATGAAATTGCTTGGGCACCTGTTAATTTTTAAGATTTTGACACATTCAGCTCAAATGTACACAATTGCTGATTATGGCTGTCAAATCTAAACCAAACGTTGTGCACTAAAATCTTTTGCTGTATTTTGTTTATTTTGGCATCCGGATGATGATTCTAGCATGAAATTGCTTGGGCACCTGTTAATTTTTAAGATTTTGACACATTCAGCTCAAATGTACAATCATGCGCTAAAAACGCATTTAAAGCAATAAAAAGTTGATTACGGCTGTCAAACCTAAACCAAACGTTGTGCACTCAAATCTTTTGCTGTATTTAGTTTATTTTGGCATCCGGATGATGATTCTAGCATGAAATTGCTTGGGCACCTGTTAATTTTTAAGATTTTGACACATTCAGCTCAAATGTACACAATTGCTGATTATGGCTGTCAAATCTAAACCAAACGTTGTGCACTCAAATCTTTTGCTGTATTTAGTTTATTTTGGCATCCGGATGATGATTCTAGCATGAAATTGCTTGGGCACCTGTTAATTTTTAAGATTTTGACACATTCAGCTCAAATGTACAATCATGCGCTAAAAACGCATTTAAAGCAATAAAAAGGTGATTATGGCTGTCAAACCTAAACCAAACGTTGTGCACTCAAATCTTTTGCTGTATTTAGTTTATTTTGGCATCCGGATGATGATTCTAGCATGAAATTGCTTGGGCACCTGTTAATTTTTAAGATTTTGACACACATGTTCTCCCCGTGCCCGCGTGGGTCTTCTCCGGGTACTCCGGTCTCCTCCCACATTCCAAAGACATGCATGGCAGGTTAATTGGGCGCTCCGAATTGTCCCTAGGTGTGCGTGTGAGTGTGGATGGTTGTTCGTCTCTGTGTGCCCTGCGATTGGTTGGCAACCAGTCCAGGGTGTCCCCCGCCTACTGCCCAGAGCCAGCTGAGATAGGCGCCAGCAGCCCCCGCGACCCTTGTGAGGAATAAGCGGTCAAGAAAATGGATGGATGGATGGATGGATTTTGACACATTCAGCTCAAATGTACAATCATGCGCTAAAAACGCATTTAAAGCAATAAAAAGGTGATTATGGCTGTCAAACCTAAACCAAACGTTGTGCACTCAAATCTTTTGCTGTATTTAGTTTATTTTGGCATCCGGATGATGATTCTAGCATGAAATTGCTTGGGCACCTGTTAATTTTTAAGATTTTGACACATTCAGCTCAAATGTACACAATTGCTGATTATGGCTGTCAAATCTAAACCAAACGTTGTGCACTCAAATCTTTTGCTGTATTTAGTTTATTTTGGCATCCGGATGATGATTCTAGCATGAAATTGCTTGGGCACCTGTTAATTTTTAAGATTTTGACACATTCAGCTCAAATGAACAATCATGCGCTAAAAACGCATTTAAAGCAATAAAAAGGTGATTATGGCTGTCAAACCTAAACCAAACGTTGTGCACTCAAATCTTTTGCTGTATTTAGTTTATTTTGGCATCCGGATGATGATTCTAGCATGAAATTGCTTGGGCACCTGTTAATTTTTAAGATTTTGACACATTCAGCTCAAATGTACACAATTGCTGATTATGGCTGTCAAATCTAAACCAAACGTTGTGCACTCAAATCTTTTGCTGTATTTAGTTTATTTTGGCATCCGGATGATGATTCTAGCATGAAATTGCTTGGGCACCTGTTAATTTTTAAGATTTTGACGCATTCAGCTCAAATGTACAATCATGCGCTAAAAACGCATTTAAAGCAATAAAAAGGTGATTATGGCTGTCAAACCTAAACCAAACGTTGTGCACTCAAATCTTTTGCTGTATTTAGTTTATTTTGGCATCCGGATGATGATTCTAGCATGAAATTGCTTGGGCACCTGTTAATTTTTAAGATTTTGACACATTCAGCTCAAATGTACACAATTGCTGATTATGGCTGTCAAATCTAAACCAAACGTTGTGCACTCAAATCTTTTGCTGTATTTAGTTTATTTTGGCATCCGGATGATGATTCTAGCATGAAATTGCTTGGGCACCTGTTAATTTTTAAGATTTTGACACATTTAGCTCAAATGTACAATCATGCGCTAAAAACGCATTTAAAGCAATAAAAAGTTGATTATGGCTGTCAAACCTAAACCAAACGTTGTGCACTCAAATCTATTGCTGTATTTAGTTTATTTTGGCATCCGGATGATGATTCTACCATGAAATTGCTTGGGCACCTGTTAATTTTTAAGATTTTGACACATTCAGCTCTAATGTACACAATTGCTGATTATGGCTGTCAAATCTAAACCAAACGTTGTGCACTCAAATCTTTTGCTGTATTTAGTTTATTTTGGCATCCGGATGATGATTCTAGCATGAAATTGCTTGGGCACCTGTTAATTTTTAAGATTTTGACACATTCAGCTCAAATGTACACAATTGCTGATTATGGCTGTCAAATCTAAACCAAACGTTGTGCACTCAAATCTATTGCTGTATTTAGTTTATTTTGGCATCCGGATGATGATTCTACCATGAAATTGCTTGGGCACCTGTTAATTTTTAAGATTTTGACACATTCAGCTCTAATGTACACAATTGCTGATTATGGCTGTCAAATCTAAACCAAACGTTGTGCACTCAAATCTTTTGCTGTATTTAGTTTATTTTGGCATCCGGATGATGATTCTAGCATGAAATTGCTTGGGCACCTGTTAATTTTTAAGATTTTGACACATTCAGCTCAAATGTACACAATTGCTGATTATGGCTGTCAAATCTAAACCAAACGTTGTGCACTCAAATCTTTTGCTGTATTTTGTTTATTTTGGCATCCGGATGATGATTCTAGCATGAAATTGCTTGGGCACCTGTTAATTTTTAAGATTTTGACACATTCAGCTCAAATGTACACAATTGCTGATTATGGCTGTCAAATCTAAACCAAACGTTGTGCACTCAAATCTTTTGCTGTATTTAGTTTATTTTGGCATCCGGATGATGATTCTAGCATGAAATTGCTTGGGCACCTGTTAATTTTTAAGATTTTGACACATTCAGCTCAAATGTACAATCATGCGCTAAAAACGCATTTAAAGCAATAAAAAGGTGATTATGGCTGTCAAACCTAAACCAAACGTTGTGCACTCAAATCTTTTGCTGTATTTAGTTTATTTTGGCATCCGGATGATGATTCTAGCATGAAATTGCTTGGGCACCTGTTAATTTTTAAGATTTTGACACATTCAGCTCAAATGTACACAATTGCTGATTATGGCTGTCAAATCTAAACCAAACGTTGTGCACTCAAATCTTTTGCTGTATTTAGTTTATTTTGGCATCCGGATGATGATTCTAGCATGAAATTGCTTGGGCACCTGTTAATTTTTAAGATTTTGACACATTCAGCTCAAATGTACAATTATGCGCTAAAAACGCATTTAAAGCAATAAAAAGGTGATTATGGCTGTCAAACCTAAACCAAACGTTGTGCACTCAAATCTTTTGCTGTATTTAGTTTATTTTGGCATCCGGATGATGATTCTAGCATGAAATTTCTTGGGCACCTGTTAATTTTTAAGATTTTGACACATTCACCTCAAATGTACAATCATGCGCTAAAAACGCATTTAAAGCAATAAAAAGGTGATTATGGCTGTCAAACCTAAACCAAACGTTGTGCACTCAAATCTTTTGCTGTATTTAGTTTATTTTGGCATCCGGATGATGATTCTAGCATGAAATTGCTTGGGCACCTGTTAATTTTTAAGATTTTGACACATTCAGCTCAAATGTACACAATTGCTGATTATGGCTGTCAAATCTAAACCAAACGTTGTGCACTCAAATCTTTTGCTGTATTTAGTTTATTTTGGCATCCGGATGATGATTCTAGCATGAAATTGCTTGGGCACCTGTTAATTTTTAAGATTTTGACACATTCAGCTCAAATGTACAATCATGCGCTAAAAACGCATTTAAAGCAATAAAAAGGTGATTATGGCTGTCAAACCTAAACCAAACGTTGTGCACTCAAATCTTTTGCTGTATTTAGTTTATTTTGGCATCCGGATGATGATTCTACCATGAAATTGCTTGGTCACCTGTTAATTTTTAAGATTTTGACACATTCAGCTCAAATGTACACAATTGCTGATTATGGCTGTCAAATCTAAACCAAACGTTGTGCACTCAAATCTTTTGCTGTATTTAGTTTATTTTGGCATCCGGATGATGATTCTAGCATGAAATTGCTTGGGCACCTGTTAATTTTTAAGATTTTGACACATTCAGCTCAAATGTACAATCATGCGCTAAAAACGCATTTAAAGCAATAAAAAGGTGATTATGGCTGTCAAACCTAAACCAAACGTTGTGCACTCAAATCTTTTGCTGTATTTAGTTTATTTTGGCATCCGGATGATGATTCTAGCATGAAATTGCTTGGGCACCTGTTAATTTTTAAGATTTTGACACATTCAGCTCAAATGTACACAATTGCTGATTATGGCTGTCAAATCTAAACCAAACGTTGTGCACTCAAATCTTTTGCTGTATTTAGTTTATTTTGGCATCCGGATGATGATTCTAGCATGAAATTGCTTGGGCACCTGTTAATTTTTAAGATTTTGACACATTCAGCTCAAATGTACACAATTGCTGATTATGGCTGTCAAATCTAAACCAAACGTTGTGCACTCAAATCTTTTGCTGTATTTAGTTTATTTTGGCATCCGGATGATGATTCTAGCATGAAATTGCTTGGGCACCTGTTAATTTTTAAGATTTTGACGCATTCAGCTCAAATGTACAATCATGCGCTAAAAACGCATTTAAAGCAATAAAAAGGTGATTATGGCTGTCAAACCTAAACCAAACGTTGTGCACTCAAATCTTTTGCTGTATTTAGTTTATTTTGGCATCCGGATGATGATTCTAGCATGAAATTGCTTGGGCACCTGTTAATTTTTAAGATTTTGACACATTCAGCTCAAATGTACACAATTGCTGATTATGGCTGTCAAATCTAAACCAAACGTTGTGCACTCAAATCTTTTGCTGTATTTAGTTTATTTTGGCATCCGGATGATGATTCTAGCATGAAATTGCTTGGGCACCTGTTAATTTTTAAGATTTTGACACATTTAGCTCAAATGTACAATCATGCGCTAAAAACGCATTTAAAGCAATAAAAAGTTGATTATGGCTGTCAAACCTAAACCAAACGTTGTGCACTCAAATCTATTGCTGTATTTAGTTTATTTTGGCATCCGGATGATGATTCTACCATGAAATTGCTTGGGCACCTGTTAATTTTTAAGATTTTGACACATTCAGCTCTAATGTACACAATTGCTGATTATGGCTGTCAAATCTAAACCAAACGTTGTGCACTCAAATCTTTTGCTGTATTTAGTTTATTTTGGCATCCGGATGATGATTCTAGCATGAAATTGCTTGGGCACCTGTTAATTTTTAAGATTTTGACACATTCAGCTCAAATGTACACAATTGCTGATTATGGCTGTCAAATCTAAACCAAACGTTGTGCACTCAAATCTTTTGCTGTATTTTGTTTATTTTGGCATCCGGATGATGATTCTAGCATGAAATTGCTTGGGCACCTGTTAATTTTTAAGATTTTGACACATTCAGCTCAAATGTACACAATTGCTGATTATGGCTGTCAAATCTAAACCAAACGTTGTGCACTCAAATCTTTTGCTGTATTTTGTTTATTTTGGCATCCGGATGATGATTCTAGCATGAAATTGCTTGGGCACCTGTTAATTTTTAAGATTTTGACACATTCAGCTCAAATGTACAATCATGCGCTAAAAACGCATTTAAAGCAATAAAAAGGTGATTATGGCTGTCAAACCTAAACCAAACGTTGTGCACTCAAATCTTTTGCTGTATTTAGTTTATTTTGGCATCCGGATGATGATTCTAGCATGAAATTGCTTGGGCACCTGTTAATTTTTAAGATTTTGACACATTCAGCTCAAATGTACACAATTGCTGATTATGGCTGTCAAATCTAAACCAAACGTTGTGCACTCAAATCTTTTGCTGTATTTAGTTTATTTTGGCATCCGGATGATGATTCTAGCATGAAATTGCTTGGGCACCTGTTAATTTTTAAGATTTTGACACATTCAGCTCAAATGTACAATTATGCGCTAAAAACGCATTTAAAGCAATAAAAAGGTGATTATGGCTGTCAAACCTAAACCAAACGTTGTGCACTCAAATCTTTTGCTGTATTTAGTTTATTTTGGCATCCGGATGATGATTCTAGCATGAAATTTCTTGGGCACCTGTTAATTTTTAAGATTTTGACACATTCACCTCAAATGTACAATCATGCGCTAAAAACGCATTTAAAGCAATAAAAAGGTGATTATGGCTGTCAAACCTAAACCAAACGTTGTGCACTCAAATCTTTTGCTGTATTTAGTTTATTTTGGCATCCGGATGATGATTCTAGCATGAAATTGCTTGGGCACCTGTTAATTTTTAAGATTTTGACACATTCAGCTCAAATGTACACAATTGCTGATTATGGCTGTCAAATCTAAACCAAACGTTGTGCACTCAAATCTTTTGCTGTATTTAGTTTATTTTGGCATCCGGATTATGATTCTAGCATGAAATTGCTTGGGCACCTGTTAATTTTTAAGATTTTTACACATTCAGCTCAAATATACAATCATGCGCTAAAAACGCATTTAAAGCAATAAAAAGGTTATTATGGCTGTCAAACCTAAACCAAACGTTGTGCACTCAAATCTTTTGCTGTATTTAGTTTATTTTGGCATCCGGATGATGATTCTAGCATGAAATTGCTTGGGCACCTGTTAATTTTTAAGATTTTGACACATTCAGCTCAAATGTACACAATTGCTGATTATGGCTGTCAAATCTAAACCAAACGTTGTGCACTCAAATCTTTTGCTGTATTTAGTTTATTTTGGCATCCGGATGATGATTCTAGCATGAAATTGCTTGGGCACCTGTTAATTTTTAAGATTTTGACACATTCAGCTCAAATGTACAATCATGCGCTAAAAACGCATTTAAAGCAATAAAAAGGTGATTATGGCTGTCAAACCTAAACCAAACGTTGTGCACTCAAATCTTTTGCTGTATTTAGTTTATTTTGGCATCCGGATGATTATTCTACCATGAAATTGCTTGGGCACCTGTTAATTTTTAAGATTTTGACACATTCAGCTCAAATGTACACAATTGCTGATTATGGCTGTCAAATCCAAACCAAACGTTGTGCACTCAAATCTTTTGCTGTATTTAGTTTATTTTGGCATCCGGATGATGATTCTAGCATGAAATTGCTTGGGCACCTGTTAATTTTTAAGATTTTGACACATTCAGCTCAAATGTACACAATTGCTGATTATGGCTGTCAAATCTAAACCAAACGTTGTGCACTCAAATCTTTTGCTGTATTTAGTTTATTTTGGCATCCGGATGATGATTCTAGCATGAAATTGCTTGGGCACCTGTTAATTTTTAAGATTTTGACACATTCAGCTCAAATGTACAGAATTGCTGATTATGGCTGTCAAATCTAAACCAAACGTTGTGCACTCAAATCTTTTGCTGTATTTTGTTTATTTTGGCATCCGGATGATGATTCTAGCATGAAATTGCTTGGGCACCTGTTAATTTTTAAGATTTTGACACATTCAGCTCAAATGTACAATCATGCGCTAAAAACGCATTTAAAGCAATAAAAAGTTGATTATGGCTGTCAAACCTAAACCAAACGTTGTGCACTCAAATCTTTTGCTGTATTTAGTTTATTTTGGCATCCGGATGATGATTCTAGCATGAAATTGCTTGGGCACCTGTTAATTTTTAAGATTTTGACACATTCAGCTCAAATGTACACAATTGCTGATTATGGCTGTCAAATCTAAACCAAACGTTGTGCACTCAAATCTTTTGCTGTATTTAGTTTATTTTGGCATCCGGATGATGATTCTAGCATGAGATTGCTTGGGCACCTGTTAATTTTTAAGATTTTGACACATTCAGCTCAAATGTACAATCATGCGCTAAAAACGCATTTAAAGCAATAAAAAGGTGATTATGGCTGTCAAACCTAAACCAAACGTTGTGCACTCAAATCTTTTGCTGTATTTAGTTTATTTTGGCATCCGGATGATGATTCTAGCATGAAATTGCTTGGGCACCTGTTAATTTTTAAGATTTTGACACATTCAGCTCAAATGTACACAATTGCTGATTATGGCTGTCAAATCTAAACCAAACGTTGTGCACTCAAATCTTTTGCTGTATTTTGTTTATTTTGGCATCCGGATGATGATTCTAGCATGAAATTGCTTGGGCACCTGTTAATTTTTAAGATTTTGACACACATGTTCTCCCCGTGCCCGCGTGGGTCTTCTCCGGGTACTCCGGTCTCCTCCCACATTCCAAAGAAATGCATGGCAGGTTAATTGGGCGCTCCGAATTGTCCCTAGGTGTGCGTGTGAGTGTGGATGGTTGTTCGTCTCTGTGTGCCCTGCGATTGGTTGGCAACCAGTCCAGGGTGTCCCCCGCCTACTGCCCAGAGCCAGCTGAGATAGGCGCCAGCAGCCCCCGCGACCCTTGTGAGGAATAAGCGGTCAAGAAAATGGATGGATGGATGGATGGATTTTGACACATTCAGCTCAAATGTACAATCATGCGCTAAAAACGCATTTAAAGCAATAAAAAGGTGATTATGGCTGTCAAACCTAAACCAAACGTTGTGCACTCAAATCTTTTGCTGTATTTAGTTTATTTTGGCATCCGGATGATGATTCTAGCATGAAATTGCTTGGGCACCTGTTAATTTTTAAGATTTTGACACATTCAGCTCAAATGTACAATCATGCGCTACAAACGCATTTAAAGCAATAAAAAGGTGATTATGGCTGTCAAACCTAAACCAAACGTGCACTCAAATCTTTTGCTGTATTTAGTTTATTTTGGCATCCGGATGATGATTCTAGTATGAAATTGCTTGGGCACCTGTTAATTTTTAAGATTTTGACACATTCAGCTCAAATGTACACAATTGCTGATTATGGCTGTCAAATCTAAACCAAACGTTGTGCACTAAAATCTTTTGCTGTATTTTGTTTATTTTGGCATCCGGATGATGATTCTAGCATGAAATTGCTTGGGCACCTGTTAATTTTTAAGATTTTGACACATTCAGCTCAAATGTACAATCATGCGCTAAAAACGCATTTAAAGCAATAAAAAGTTGATTACGGCTGTCAAACCTAAACCAAACGTTGTGCACTCAAATCTTTTGCTGTATTTAGTTTATTTTGGCATCCGGATGATGATTCTAGCATGAAATTGCTTGGGCACCTGTTAATTTTTAAGATTTTGACACATTCAGCTCAAATGTACACAATTGCTGATTATGGCTGTCAAATCTAAACCAAACGTTGTGCACTCAAATCTTTTGCTGTATTTAGTTTATTTTGGCATCCGGATGATGATTCTAGCATGAAATTGCTTGGGCACCTGTTAATTTTTAAGATTTTGACACATTCAGCTCAAATGTACAATCATGCGCTAAAAACGCATTTAAAGCAATAAAAAGGTGATTATGGCTGTCAAACCTAAACCAAACGTTGTGCACTCAAATCTTTTGCTGTATTTAGTTTATTTTGGCATCCGGATGATGATTCTAGCATGAAATTGCTTGGGCACCTGTTAATTTTTAAGATTTTGACACACATGTTCTCCCCGTGCCCGCGTGGGTCTTCTCCGGGTACTCCGGTCTCCTCCCACATTCCAAAGACATGCATGGCAGGTTAATTGGGCGCTCCGAATTGTCCCTAGGTGTGCGTGTGAGTGTGGATGGTTGTTCGTCTCTGTGTGCCCTGCGATTGGTTGGCAACCAGTCCAGGGTGTCCCCCGCCTACTGCCCAGAGCCAGCTGAGATAGGCGCCAGCAGCCCCCGCGACCCTTGTGAGGAATAAGCGGTCAAGAAAATGGATGGATGGATGGATGGATTTTGACACATTCAGCTCAAATGTACAATCATGCGCTAAAAACGCATTTAAAGCAATAAAAAGGTGATTATGGCTGTCAAACCTAAACCAAACGTTGTGCACTCAAATCTTTTGCTGTATTTAGTTTATTTTGGCATCCGGATGATGATTCTAGCATGAAATTGCTTGGGCACCTGTTAATTTTTAAGATTTTGACACATTCAGCTCAAATGTACACAATTGCTGATTATGGCTGTCAAATCTAAACCAAACGTTGTGCACTCAAATCTTTTGCTGTATTTAGTTTATTTTGGCATCCGGATGATGATTCTAGCATGAAATTGCTTGGGCACCTGTTAATTTTTAAGATTTTGACACATTCAGCTCAAATGAACAATCATGCGCTAAAAACGCATTTAAAGCAATAAAAAGGTGATTATGGCTGTCAAACCTAAACCAAACGTTGTGCACTCAAATCTTTTGCTGTATTTAGTTTATTTTGGCATCCGGATGATGATTCTAGCATGAAATTGCTTGGGCACCTGTTAATTTTTAAGATTTTGACACATTCAGCTCAAATGTACACAATTGCTGATTATGGCTGTCAAATCTAAACCAAACGTTGTGCACTCAAATCTTTTGCTGTATTTAGTTTATTTTGGCATCCGGATGATGATTCTAGCATGAAATTGCTTGGGCACCTGTTAATTTTTAAGATTTTGACGCATTCAGCTCAAATGTACAATCATGCGCTAAAAACGCATTTAAAGCAATAAAAAGGTGATTATGGCTGTCAAACCTAAACCAAACGTTGTGCACTCAAATCTTTTGCTGTATTTAGTTTATTTTGGCATCCGGATGATGATTCTAGCATGAAATTGCTTGGGCACCTGTTAATTTTTAAGATTTTGACACATTCAGCTCAAATGTACACAATTGCTGATTATGGCTGTCAAATCTAAACCAAACGTTGTGCACTCAAATCTTTTGCTGTATTTAGTTTATTTTGGCATCCGGATGATGATTCTAGCATGAAATTGCTTGGGCACCTGTTAATTTTTAAGATTTTGACACATTTAGCTCAAATGTACAATCATGCGCTAAAAACGCATTTAAAGCAATAAAAAGTTGATTATGGCTGTCAAACCTAAACCAAACGTTGTGCACTCAAATCTATTGCTGTATTTAGTTTATTTTGGCATCCGGATGATGATTCTACCATGAAATTGCTTGGGCACCTGTTAATTTTTAAGATTTTGACACATTCAGCTCTAATGTACACAATTGCTGATTATGGCTGTCAAATCTAAACCAAACGTTGTGCACTCAAATCTTTTGCTGTATTTAGTTTATTTTGGCATCCGGATGATGATTCTAGCATGAAATTGCTTGGGCACCTGTTAATTTTTAAGATTTTGACACATTCAGCTCAAATGTACACAATTGCTGATTATGGCTGTCAAATCTAAACCAAACGTTGTGCACTCAAATCTTTTGCTGTATTTTGTTTATTTTGGCATCCGGATGATGATTCTAGCATGAAATTGCTTGGGCACCTGTTAATTTTTAAGATTTTGACACATTCAGCTCAAATGTACACAATTGCTGATTATGGCTGTCAAATCTAAACCAAACGTTGTGCACTCAAATCTTTTGCTGTATTTTGTTTATTTTGGCATCCGGATGATGATTCTAGCATGAAATTGCTTGGGCACCTGTTAATTTTTAAGATTTTGACACATTCAGCTCAAATGTACAATCATGCGCTAAAAACGCATTTAAAGCAATAAAAAGGTGATTATGGCTGTCAAACCTAAACCAAACGTTGTGCACTCAAATCTTTTGCTGTATTTAGTTTATTTTGGCATCCGGATGATGATTCTAGCATGAAATTGCTTGGGCACCTGTTAATTTTTAAGATTTTGACACATTCAGCTCAAATGTACACAATTGCTGATTATGGCTGTCAAATCTAAACCAAACGTTGTGCACTCAAATCTTTTGCTGTATTTAGTTTATTTTGGCATCCGGATGATGATTCTAGCATGAAATTGCTTGGGCACCTGTTAATTTTTAAGATTTTGACACATTCAGCTCAAATGTACAATTATGCGCTAAAAACGCATTTAAAGCAATAAAAAGGTGATTATGGCTGTCAAACCTAAACCAAACGTTGTGCACTCAAATCTTTTGCTGTATTTAGTTTATTTTGGCATCCGGATGATGATTCTAGCATGAAATTTCTTGGGCACCTGTTAATTTTTAAGATTTTGACACATTCACCTCAAATGTACAATCATGCGCTAAAAACGCATTTAAAGCAATAAAAAGGTGATTATGGCTGTCAAACCTAAACCAAACGTTGTGCACTCAAATCTTTTGCTGTATTTAGTTTATTTTGGCATCCGGATGATGATTCTAGCATGAAATTGCTTGGGCACCTGTTAATTTTTAAGATTTTGACACATTCAGCTCAAATGTACACAATTGCTGATTATGGCTGTCAAATCTAAACCAAACGTTGTGCACTCAAATCTTTTGCTGTATTTAGTTTATTTTGGCATCCGGATGATGATTCTAGCATGAAATTGCTTGGGCACCTGTTAATTTTTAAGATTTTGACACATTCAGCTCAAATGTACAACCATGCGCTAAAAACGCATTTAAAGCAATAAAAAGGTGATTATGGCTGTCAAACCTAAACCAAACGTTGTGCACTCAAATCTTTTGCTGTATTTAGTTTATTTTGGCATCCGGATGATGATTCTACCATGAAATTGCTTGGGCACCTGTTAATTTTTAAGATTTTGACACATTCAGCTCAAATGTACACAATTGCTGATTATGGCTGTCAAATCTAAACCAAACGTTGTGCACTCAAATCTTTTGCTGTATTTAGTTTATTTTGGCATCCGGATGATGATTCTAGCATGAAATTGCTTGGGCACCTGTTAATTTTTAAGATTTTGACACATTCAGCTCAAATGTACAATCATGCGCTAAAAACGCATTTAAAGCAATAAAAAGGTGATTATGGCTGTCAAACCTAAACCAAACGTTGTGCACTCAAATCTTTTGCTGTATTTAGTTTATTTTGGCATCCGGATGATGATTCTAGCATGAAATTGCTTGGGCACCTGTTAATTTTTAAGATTTTGACACATTCAGCTCAAATGTACACAATTGCTGATTATGGCTGTCAAATCTAAACCAAACGTTGTGCACTCAAATCTTTTGCTGTATTTAGTTTATTTTGGCATCCGGATGATGATTCTAGCATGAAATTGCTTGGGCACCTGTTAATTTTTAAGATTTTGACACATTCAGCTCAAATGTACAATTATGCGCTAAAAACGCATTTAAAGCAATAAAAAGGTGATTATGGCTGTCAAACCTAAACCAAACGTTGTGCACTCAAATCTTTTGCTGTATTTAGTTTATTTTGGCATCCGGATGATGATTCTAGCATGAAATTTCTTGGGCACCTGTTAATTTTTAAGATTTTGACACATTCACCTCAAATGTACAATCATGCGCTAAAAACGCATTTAAAGCAATAAAAAGGTGATTATGGCTGTCAAACCTAAACCAAACGTTGTGCACTCAAATCTTTTGCTGTATTTAGTTTATTTTGGCATCCGGATGATGATTCTAGCATGAAATTGCTTGGGCACCTGTTAATTTTTAAGATTTTGACACATTCAGCTCAAATGTACACAATTGCTGATTATGGCTGTCAAATCTAAACCAAATGTTGTGCACTCAAATCTTTTGCTGTATTTAGTTTATTTTGGCATCCGGATGATGATTCTAGCATGAAATTGCTTGGGCACCTGTTAATTTTTAAGATTTTGACACATTCAGCTCAAATGTACAATCATGCGCTAAAAACGCATTTAAAGCAATAAAAAGGTGATTATGGCTGTCAAACCTAAACCAAACGTTGTGCACTCAAATCTTTTGCTGTATTTAGTTTATTTTGGCATCCGGATGATGATTCTAGCATGAAATTGCTTGGGCACCTGTTAATTTTTAAGATTTTGACACATTCAGCTCAAATGTACACAATTGCTGATTATGGCTGTCAAATCTAAACCAAACGTTGTACACTCAAATCTTTTGCTGTATTTAGTTTATTTTGGCATCCGGATGATGATTCTAGCATGAAATTGCTTGGGCACCTGTTAATTTTTAAGATTTTGACACATTCAGCTCAAATGTACAATCATGCGCTACAAACGCATTTAAAGCAATAAAAAGGTGATTATGGCTGTCAAACCTAAACCAAACGTGCACTCAAATCTTTTGCTGTATTTAGTTTATTTTGGCATCCGGATGATGATTCTAGCATGAAATTGCTTGGGCACCTGTTAATTTTTAAGATTTTGACACATTCAGCTCAAATGTACAGAATTGCTGATTATGGCTGTCAAATCTAAACCAAACGTTGTGCACTAAAATCTTTTGCTGTATTTAGTTTATTTTGGCATCCGGATGATGATTCTAGCATGAAATTGCTTGGGCACCTGTTAATTTTTAAGATTTTGACACATTCAGCTCAAATGTACAATCATGCGCTAAAAACGCATTTAAAGCAATAAAAAGTTGATTATGGCTGTCAAACCTAAACCAAACGTTGTGCACTCAAATCTTTTGCTGTATTTAGTTTATTTTGGCATCCGGATGATGATTCTAGCATGAAATTGCTTGGGCACCTGTTAATTTTTAAGATTTTGACACATTCAGCTCAAATGTACACAATTGCTGATTATGGCTGTCAAATCTAAACCAAACGTTGTGCACTCAAATCTTTTGCTGTATTTAGTTTATTTTGGCATCCGGATGATGATTCTAGCATGAAATTGCTTGGGCACCTGTTAATTTTTAAGATTTTGACACATTCAGCTCAAATGTACACAATTGCTGATTATGGCTGTCAAATCTAAACCAAACGTTGTGCACTCAAATCTTTTGCTGTATTTTGTTTATTTTGGCATCCGGATGATGATTCTAGCATGAAATTGCTTGGGCACCTGTTAATTTTTAAGATTTTGACACATTCAGCTCAAATGTACACAATTGCTGATTATGGCTGTCAAATCTAAACCAAACGTTGTGCACTCAAATCTTTTGCTGTATTTTGTTTATTTTGGCATCCGGATGATGATTCTAGCATGAAATTGCTTGGGCACCTGTTAATTTTTAAGATTTTGACACATTCAGCTCAAATGTACAATCATGCGCTAAAAACGCATTTAAAGCAATAAAAAGGTGATTATGGCTGTCAAACCTAAACCAAACGTTGTGCACTCAAATCTTTTGCTGTATTTAGTTTATTTTGGCATCCGGATGATGATTCTAGCATGAAATTGCTTGGGCACCTGTTAATTTTTAAGATTTTGACACATTCAGCTCAAATGTACACAATTGCTGATTATGGCTGTCAAATCTAAACCAAACGTTGTGCACTCAAATCTTTTGCTGTATTTAGTTTATTTTGGCATCCGGATGATGATTCTAGCATGAAATTGCTTGGGCACCTGTTAATTTTTAAGATTTTGACACATTCAGCTCAAATGTACAATCATGCGCTAAAAACGCATTTAAAGCAATAAAAAGGTGATTATGGCTGTCAAACCTAAACCAAACGTTGTGCACTCAAATCTTTTGCTGTATTTAGTTTATTTTGGCATCCGGATGATGATTCTAGCATGAAATTGCTTGGGCACCTGTTAATTTTTAAGATTTTGACACACATGTTCTCCCCGTGCCCGCGTGGGTCTTCTCCGGGTACTCCGGTCTCCTCCCACATTCCAAAGACATGCATGGCAGGTTAATTGGGCGCTCCGAATTGTCCCTAGGTGTGCGTGTGAGTGTGGATGGTTGTTCGTCTCTGTGTGCCCTGCGATTGGTTGGCAACCAGTCCAGGGTGTCCCCCGCCTACTGCCCAGAGCCAGCTGAGATAGGCGCCAGCAGCCCCCGCGACCCTTGTGAGGAATAAGCGGTCAAGAAAATGGATGGATGGATGGATGGATTTTGACACATTCAGCTCAAATGTACAATCATGCGCTAAAAACGCATTTAAAGCAATAAAAAGGTGATTATGGCTGTCAAACCTAAACCAAACGTTGTGCACTCAAATCTTTTGCTGTATTTAGTTTATTTTGGCATCCGGATGATGATTCTAGCATGAAATTGCTTGGGCACCTGTTAATTTTTAAGATTTTGACACATTCAGCTCAAATGTACACAATTGCTGATTATGGCTGTCAAATCTAAACCAAACGTTGTGCACTCAAATCTTTTGCTGTATTTAGTTTATTTTGGCATCCGGATGATGATTCTAGCATGAAATTGCTTGGGCACCTGTTAATTTTTAAGATTTTGACACATTCAGCTCAAATGAACAATCATGCGCTAAAAACGCATTTAAAGCAATAAAAAGGTGATTATGGCTGTCAAACCTAAACCAAACGTTGTGCACTCAAATCTTTTGCTGTATTTAGTTTATTTTGGCATCCGGATGATGATTCTAGCATGAAATTGCTTGGGCACCTGTTAATTTTTAAGATTTTGACACATTCAGCTCAAATGTACACAATTGCTGATTATGGCTGTCAAATCTAAACCAAACGTTGTGCACTCAAATCTTTTGCTGTATTTAGTTTATTTTGGCATCCGGATGATGATTCTAGCATGAAATTGCTTGGGCACCTGTTAATTTTTAAGATTTTGACGCATTCAGCTCAAATGTACAATCATGCGCTAAAAACGCATTTAAAGCAATAAAAAGGTGATTATGGCTGTCAAACCTAAACCAAACGTTGTGCACTCAAATCTTTTGCTGTATTTAGTTTATTTTGGCATCCGGATGATGATTCTAGCATGAAATTGCTTGGGCACCTGTTAATTTTTAAGATTTTGACACATTCAGCTCAAATGTACACAATTGCTGATTATGGCTGTCAAATCTAAACCAAACGTTGTGCACTCAAATCTTTTGCTGTATTTAGTTTATTTTGGCATCCGGATGATGATTCTAGCATGAAATTGCTTGGGCACCTGTTAATTTTTAAGATTTTGACACATTTAGCTCAAATGTACAATCATGCGCTAAAAACGCATTTAAAGCAATAAAAAGTTGATTATGGCTGTCAAACCTAAACCAAACGTTGTGCACTCAAATCTATTGCTGTATTTAGTTTATTTTGGCATCCGGATGATGATTCTACCATGAAATTGCTTGGGCACCTGTTAATTTTTAAGATTTTGACACATTCAGCTCTAATGTACACAATTGCTGATTATGGCTGTCAAATCTAAACCAAACGTTGTGCACTCAAATCTTTTGCTGTATTTAGTTTATTTTGGCATCCGGATGATGATTCTAGCATGAAATTGCTTGGGCACCTGTTAATTTTTAAGATTTTGACACATTCAGCTCAAATGTACACAATTGCTGATTATGGCTGTCAAATCTAAACCAAACGTTGTGCACTCAAATCTTTTGCTGTATTTTGTTTATTTTGGCATCCGGATGATGATTCTAGCATGAAATTGCTTGGGCACCTGTTAATTTTTAAGATTTTGACACATTCAGCTCAAATGTACACAATTGCTGATTATGGCTGTCAAATCTAAACCAAACGTTGTGCACTCAAATCTTTTGCTGTATTTTGTTTATTTTGGCATCCGGATGATGATTCTAGCATGAAATTGCTTGGGCACCTGTTAATTTTTAAGATTTTGACACATTCAGCTCAAATGTACAATCATGCGCTAAAAACGCATTTAAAGCAATAAAAAGGTGATTATGGCTGTCAAACCTAAACCAAACGTTGTGCACTCAAATCTTTTGCTGTATTTAGTTTATTTTGGCATCCGGATGATGATTCTAGCATGAAATTGCTTGGGCACCTGTTAATTTTTAAGATTTTGACACATTCAGCTCAAATGTACACAATTGCTGATTATGGCTTTCAAATCTAAACCAAACGTTGTGCACTCAAATCTTTTGCTGTATTTAGTTTATTTTGGCATCCGGATGATGATTCTAGCATGAAATTGCTTGGGCACCTGTTAATTTTTAAGATTTTGACACATTCAGCTCAAATGTACAATTATGCGCTAAAAACGCATTTAAAGCAATAAAAAGGTGATTATGGCTGTCAAACCTAAACCAAACGTTGTGCACTCAAATCTTTTGCTGTATTTAGTTTATTTTGGCATCCGGATGATGATTCTAGCATGAAATTTCTTGGGCACCTGTTAATTTTTAAGATTTTGACACATTCACCTCAAATGTACAATCATGCGCTAAAAACGCATTTAAAGCAATAAAAAGGTGATTATGGCTGTCAAACCTAAACCAAACGTTGTGCACTCAAATCTTTTGCTGTATTTAGTTTATTTTGGCATCCGGATGATGATTCTAGCATGAAATTGCTTGGGCACCTGTTAATTTTTAAGATTTTGACACATTCAGCTCAAATGTACACAATTGCTGATTATGGCTGTCAAATCTAAACCAAACGTTGTGCACTCAAATCTTTTGCTGTATTTAGTTTATTTTGGCATCCGGATGATGATTCTAGCATGAAATTGCTTGGGCACCTGTTAATTTTTAAGATTTTGACACATTCAGCTCAAATGTACAATCATGCGCTAAAAACGCATTTAAAGCAATAAAAAGGTGATTATGGCTGTCAAACCTAAACCAAACGTTGTGCACTCAAATCTTTTGCTGTATTTAGTTTATTTTGGCATCCGGATGATGATTCTACCATGAAATTGCTTGGGCACCTGTTAATTTTTAAGATTTTGACACATTCAGCTCAAATGTACACAATTGCTGATTATGGCTGTCAAATCTAAACCAAACGTTGTGCACTCAAATCTTTTGCTGTATTTAGTTTATTTTGGCATCCGGATGATGATTCTAGCATGAAATTGCTTGGGCACCTGTTAATTTTTAAGATTTTGACACATTCAGCTCAAATGTACAATCATGCGCTAAAAACGCATTTAAAGCAATAAAAAGGTGATTATGGCTGTCAAACCTAAACCAAACGTTGTGCACTCAAATCTTTTGCTGTATTTAGTTTATTTTGGCATCCGGATGATGATTCTAGCATGAAATTGCTTGGGCACCTGTTAATTTTTAAGATTTTGACACATTCAGCTCAAATGTACACAATTGCTGATTATGGCTGTCAAATCTAAACCAAACGTTGTGCACTCAAATCTTTTGCTGTATTTAGTTTATTTTGGCATCCGGATGATGATTCTAGCATGAAATTGATTTGGCACCTGTTAATTTTTAAGATTTTGACACATTCAGCTCAAATGTACAATTATGCGCTAAAAACGCATTTAAAGCAATAAAAAGGTGATTATGGCTGTCAAACCTAAACCAAACGTTGTGCACTCAAATCTTTTGCTGTATTTAGTTTATTTTGGCATCCGGATGATGATTCTAGCATGAAATTTCTTGGGCACCTGTTAATTTTTAAGATTTTGACACATTCACCTCAAATGTACAATCATGCGCTAAAAACGCATTTAAAGCAATAAAAAGGTGATTATGGCTGTCAAACCTAAACCAAACGTTGTGCACTCAAATCTTTTGCTGTATTTAGTTTATTTTGGCATCCGGATGATGATTCTAGCATGAAATTGCTTGGGCACCTGTTAATTTTTAAGATTTTGACACATTCAGCTCAAATGTACACAATTGCTGATTATGGCTGTCAAATCTAAACCAAATGTTGTGCACTCAAATCTTTTGCTGTATTTAGTTTATTTTGGCATCCGGATGATGATTCTAGCATGAAATTGCTTGGGCACCTGTTAATTTTTAAGATTTTGACACATTCAGCTCAAATGTACAATCATGCGCTAAAAACGCATTTAAAGCAATTAAAAAGGTGATTATGGCTGTCAAACCTAAACCAAACGTTGTGCACTCAAATCTTCTGCTGTATTTAGTTTATTTTGGCATCCGGATGATGATTCTACCATGAAATTGCTTGGGCACCTGTTAATTTTTAAGATTTTGACACATTCAGCTCAAATGTACACAATTGCTGATTATGGCTGTCAAATCTAAACCAAACGTTGTGCACTCAAATCTTTTGCTGTATTTAGTTTATTTTGGCATCCGGATGATGATTCTAGCATGAAATTGCTTGGGCACCTGTTAATTTTTAAGATTTTGACACATTCAGCTCAAATGTACACAATTGCTGATTATGGCTGTCAAATCTAAACCAAACGTTGTACACTCAAATCTTTTGCTGTATTTAGTTTATTTTGGCATCCGGATGATGATTCTAGCATGAAATTGCTTGGGCACCTGTTAATTTTTAAGATTTTGACACATTCAGCTCAAATGTACAATCATGCGCTACAAACGCATTTAAAGCAATAAAAAGGTGATTATGGCTGTCAAACCTAAACCAAACGTGCACTCAAATCTTTTGCTGTATTTAGTTTATTTTGGCATCCGGATGATGATTCTAGCATGAAATTGCTTGGGCACCTGTTAATTTTTAAGATTTTGACACATTCAGCTCAAATGTACAGAATTGCTGATTATGGCTGTCAAATCTAAACCAAACGTTGTGCACTAAAATCTTTTGCTGTATTTAGTTTATTTTGGCATCCGGATGATGATTCTAGCATGAAATTGCTTGGGCACCTGTTAATTTTTAAGATTTTGACACATTCAGCTCAAATGTACAATCATGCGCTAAAAACGCATTTAAAGCAATAAAAAGTTGATTATGGCTGTCAAACCTAAACCAAACGTTGTGCACTCAAATCTTTTGCTGTATTTAGTTTATTTTGGCATCCGGATGATGATTCTAGCATGAAATTGCTTGGGCACCTGTTAATTTTTAAGATTTTGACACATTCAGCTCAAATGTACAGAATTGCTGATTATGGCTGTCAAATCTAAACCAAACGTTGTGCACTCAAATCTTTTGCTGTATTTAGTTTATTTTGGCATCCGGATGATGATTCTAGCATGAAATTGCTTGGGCACCTGTTAATTTTTAAGATTTTGACACATTCAGCTCAAATGTACACAATTGCTGATTATGGCTGTCAAATCTAAACCAAACGTTGTGCACTCAAATCTTTTGCTGTATTTAGTTTATTTTGGCATCCGGATGATGATTCTAGCATGAAATTGCTTGGGCACCTGTTAATTTTTAAGATTTTGACACATTCAGCTCAAATGTACACAATTGCTGATTATGGCTGTCAAATCTAAACCAAACGTTGTGCACTCAAATCTTTTGCTGTATTTTGTTTATTTTGGCATCCGGATGATGATTCTAGCATGAAATTGCTTGGGCACCTGTTAATTTTTAAGATTTTGACACATTCAGCTCAAATGTACACAATTGCTGATTATGGCTGTCAAATCTAAACCAAACGTTGTGCACTCAAATCTTTTGCTGTATTTTGTTTATTTTGGCATCCGGATGATGATTCTAGCATGAAATTGCTTGGGCACCTGTTAATTTTTAAGATTTTGACACATTCAGCTCAAATGTACAATCATGCGCTAAAAACGCATTTAAAGCAATAAAAAGGTGATTATGGCTGTCAAACCTAAACCAAACGTTGTGCACTCAAATCTTTTGCTGTATTTAGTTTATTTTGGCATCCGGATGATGATTCTAGCATGAAATTGCTTGGGCACCTGTTAATTTTTAAGATTTTGACACATTCAGCTCAAATGTACACAATTGCTGATTATGGCTGTCAAATCTAAACCAAACGTTGTGCACTCAAATCTTTTGCTGTATTTAGTTTATTTTGGCATCCGGATGATGATTCTAGCATGAAATTGCTTGGGCACCTGTTAATTTTTAAGATTTTGACACATTCAGCTCAAATGTACAATTATGCGCTAAAAACGCATTTAAAGCAATAAAAAGGTGATTATGGCTGTCAAACCTAAACCAAACGTTGTGCACTCAAATCTTTTGCTGTATTTAGTTTATTTTGGCATCCGGATGATGATTCTAGCATGAAATTTCTTGGGCACCTGTTAATTTTTAAGATTTTGACACATTCACCTCAAATGTACAATCATGCGCTAAAAACGCATTTAAAGCAATAAAAAGGTGATTATGGCTGTCAAACCTAAACCAAACGTTGTGCACTCAAATCTTTTGCTGTATTTAGTTTATTTTGGCATCCGGATGATGATTCTAGCATGAAATTGCTTGGGCACCTGTTAATTTTTAAGATTTTGACACATTCAGCTCAAATGTACACAATTGCTGATTATGGCTGTCAAATCTAAACCAAACGTTGTGCACTCAAATCTTTTGCTGTATTTAGTTTATTTTGGCATCCGGATGATGATTCTAGCATGAAATTGCTTGGGCACCTGTTAATTTTTAAGATTTTGACACATTCAGCTCAAATGTACACAATTGCTGATTATGGCTGTCAAATCTAAACCAAACGTTGTGCACTAAAATCTTTTGCTGTATTTAGTTTATTTTGGCATCCGGATGATGATTCTAGCATGAAATTGCTTGGGCACCTGTTAATTTTTAAGATTTTGACACATTCAGCTCAAATGTACAATCATGCGCTAAAAACGCATTTAAAGCAATAAAAAGTTGATTATGGCTGTCAAACCTAAACCAAACGTTGTGCACTCAAATCTTTTGCTGTATTTAGTTTATTTTGGCATCCGGATGATGATTCTAGCATGAAATTGCTTGGGCACCTGTTAATTTTTAAGATTTTGACACATTCAGCTCAAATGTACACAATTGCTGATTATGGCTGTCAAATCTAAACCAAACGTTGTGCACTCAAATCTTTTGCTGTATTTAGTTTATTTTGGCATCCGGATGATGATTCTAGCATGAAATTGCTTGGGCACCTGTTAATTTTTAAGATTTTGACACATTCAGCTCAAATGTACACAATTGCTGATTATGGCTGTCAAATCTAAACCAAACGTTGTGCACTCAAATCTTTTGCTGTATTTTGTTTATTTTGGCATCCGGATGATGATTCTAGCATGAAATTGCTTGGGCACCTGTTAATTTTTAAGATTTTGACACATTCAGCTCAAATGTACACAATTGCTGATTATGGCTGTCAAATCTAAACCAAACGTTGTGCACTCAAATCTTTTGCTGTATTTTGTTTATTTTGGCATCCGGATGATGATTCTAGCATGAAATTGCTTGGGCACCTGTTAATTTTTAAGATTTTGACACATTCAGCTCAAATGTACAATCATGCGCTAAAAACGCATTTAAAGCAATAAAAAGGTGATTATGGCTGTCAAACCTAAACCAAACGTTGTGCACTCAAATCTTTTGCTGTATTTAGTTTATTTTGGCATCCGGATGATGATTCTAGCATGAAATTGCTTGGGCACCTGTTAATTTTTAAGATTTTGACACATTCAGCTCAAATGTACACAATTGCTGATTATGGCTGTCAAATCTAAACCAAACGTTGTGCACTCAAATCTTTTGCTGTATTTAGTTTATTTTGGCATCCGGATGATGATTCTAGCATGAAATTGCTTGGGCACCTGTTAATTTTTAAGATTTTGACACATTCAGCTCAAATGTACAATCATGCGCTAAAAACGCATTTAAAGCAATAAAAAGGTGATTATGGCTGTCAAACCTAAACCAAACGTTGTGCACTCAAATCTTTTGCTGTATTTAGTTTATTTTGGCATCCGGATGATGATTCTAGCATGAAATTGCTTGGGCACCTGTTAATTTTTAAGATTTTGACACACATGTTCTCCCCGTGCCCGCGTGGGTCTTCTCCGGGTACTCCGGTCTCCTCCCACATTCCAAAGACATGCATGGCAGGTTAATTGGGCGCTCCGAATTGTCCCTAGGTGTGCGTGTGAGTGTGGATGGTTGTTCGTCTCTGTGTGCCCTGCGATTGGTTGGCAACCAGTCCAGGGTGTCCCCCGCCTACTGCCCAGAGCCAGCTGAGATAGGCGCCAGCAGCCCCCGCGACCCTTGTGAGGAATAAGCGGTCAAGAAAATGGATGGATGGATGGATGGATTTTGACACATTCAGCTCAAATGTACAATCATGCGCTAAAAACGCATTTAAAGCAATAAAAAGGTGATTATGGCTGTCAAACCTAAACCAAACGTTGTGCACTCAAATCTTTTGCTGTATTTAGTTTATTTTGGCATCCGGATGATGATTCTAGCATGAAATTGCTTGGGCACCTGTTAATTTTTAAGATTTTGACACATTCAGCTCAAATGTACACAATTGCTGATTATGGCTGTCAAATCTAAACCAAACGTTGTGCACTCAAATCTTTTGCTGTATTTAGTTTATTTTGGCATCCGGATGATGATTCTAGCATGAAATTGCTTGGGCACCTGTTAATTTTTAAGATTTTGACACATTCAGCTCAAATGAACAATCATGCGCTAAAAACGCATTTAAAGCAATAAAAAGGTGATTATGGCTGTCAAACCTAAACCAAACGTTGTGCACTCAAATCTTTTGCTGTATTTAGTTTATTTTGGCATCCGGATGATGATTCTAGCATGAAATTGCTTGGGCACCTGTTAATTTTTAAGATTTTGACACATTCAGCTCAAATGTACACAATTGCTGATTATGGCTGTCAAATCTAAACCAAACGTTGTGCACTCAAATCTTTTGCTGTATTTAGTTTATTTTGGCATCCGGATGATGATTCTAGCATGAAATTGCTTGGGCACCTGTTAATTTTTAAGATTTTGACGCATTCAGCTCAAATGTACAATCATGCGCTAAAAACGCATTTAAAGCAATAAAAAGGTGATTATGGCTGTCAAACCTAAACCAAACGTTGTGCACTCAAATCTTTTGCTGTATTTAGTTTATTTTGGCATCCGGATGATGATTCTAGCATGAAATTGCTTGGGCACCTGTTAATTTTTAAGATTTTGACACATTCAGCTCAAATGTACACAATTGCTGATTATGGCTGTCAAATCTAAACCAAACGTTGTGCACTCAAATCTTTTGCTGTATTTAGTTTATTTTGGCATCCGGATGATGATTCTAGCATGAAATTGCTTGGGCACCTGTTAATTTTTAAGATTTTGACGCATTCAGCTCAAATGTACAATCATGCGCTAAAAACGCATTTAAAGCAATAAAAAGGTGATTATGGCTGTCAAACCTAAACCAAACGTTGTGCACTCAAATCTTTTGCTGTATTTAGTTTATTTTGGCATCCGGATGATGATTCTAGCATGAAATGGCTTGGGCACCTGTTAATTTTTAAGATTTTGACACATTCAGCTCTAATGTACACAATTGCTGATTATGGCTGTCAAATCTAAACCAAACGTTGTGCACTCAAATCTTTTGCTGTATTTAGTTTATTTTGGCATCCGGATGATGATTCTAGCATGAAATTGCTTGGGCACCTGTTAATTTTTAAGATTTTGACACATTCAGCTCAAATGTACACAATTGCTGATTATGGCTGTCAAATCTAAACCAAACGTTGTGCACTCAAATCTTTTGCTGTATTTTGTTTATTTTGGCATCCGGATGATGATTCTAGCATGAAATTGCTTGGGCACCTGTTAATTTTTAAGATTTTGACACATTCAGCTCAAATGTACACAATTGCTGATTATGGCTGTCAAATCTAAACCAAACGTTGTGCACTCAAATCTTTTGCTGTATTTTGTTTATTTTGGCATCCGGATGATGATTCTAGCATGAAATTGCTTGGGCACCTGTTAATTTTTAAGATTTTGACACATTCAGCTCAAATGTACAATCATGCGCTAAAAACGCATTTAAAGCAATAAAAAGGTGATTATGGCTGTCAAACCTAAACCAAACGTTGTGCACTCAAATCTTTTGCTGTATTTAGTTTATTTTGGCATCCGGATGATGATTCTAGCATGAAATTGCTTGGGCACCTGTTAATTTTTAAGATTTTGACACATTCAGCTCAAATGTACACAATTGCTGATTATGGCTTTCAAATCTAAACCAAACGTTGTGCACTCAAATCTTTTGCTGTATTTAGTTTATTTTGGCATCCGGATGATGATTCTAGCATGAAATTGCTTGGGCACCTGTTAATTTTTAAGATTTTGACACATTCAGCTCAAATGTACAATTATGCGCTAAAAACGCATTTAAAGCAATAAAAAGGTGATTATGGCTGTCAAACCTAAACCAAACGTTGTGCACTCAAATCTTTTGCTGTATTTAGTTTATTTTGGCATCCGGATGATGATTCTAGCATGAAATTTCTTGGGCACCTGTTAATTTTTAAGATTTTGACACATTCACCTCAAATGTACAATCATGCGCTAAAAACGCATTTAAAGCAATAAAAAGGTGATTATGGCTGTCAAACCTAAACCAAACGTTGTGCACTCAAATCTTTTGCTGTATTTAGTTTATTTTGGCATCCGGATGATGATTCTAGCATGAAATTGCTTGGGCACCTGTTAATTTTTAAGATTTTGACACATTCAGCTCAAATGTACACAATTGCTGATTATGGCTGTCAAATCTAAACCAAACGTTGTGCACTCAAATCTTTTGCTGTATTTAGTTTATTTTGGCATCCGGATGATGATTCTAGCATGAAATTGCTTGGGCACCTGTTAATTTTTAAGATTTTGACACATTCAGCTCAAATGTACAATCATGCGCTAAAAACGCATTTAAAGCAATAAAAAGGTGATTATGGCTGTCAAACCTAAACCAAACGTTGTGCACTCAAATCTTTTGCTGTATTTAGTTTATTTTGGCATCCGGATGATGATTCTACCATGAAATTGCTTGGGCACCTGTTAATTTTTAAGATTTTGACACATTCAGCTCAAATGTACACAATTGCTGATTATGGCTGTCAAATCTAAACCAAACGTTGTGCACTCAAATCTTTTGCTGTATTTAGTTTATTTTGGCATCCGGATGATGATTCTAGCATGAAATTGCTTGGGCACCTGTTAATTTTTAAGATTTTGACACATTCAGCTCAAATGTACAATCATGCGCTAAAAACGCATTTAAAGCAATAAAAAGGTGATTATGGCTGTCAAACCTAAACCAAACGTTGTGCACTCAAATCTTTTGCTGTATTTAGTTTATTTTGGCATCCGGATGATGATTCTAGCATGAAATTGCTTGGGCACCTGTTAATTTTTAAGATTTTGACACATTCAGCTCAAATGTACACAATTGCTGATTATGGCTGTCAAATCTAAACCAAACGTTGTGCACTCAAATCTTTTGCTGTATTTAGTTTATTTTGGCATCCGGATGATGATTCTAGCATGAAATTGATTTGGCACCTGTTAATTTTTAAGATTTTGACACATTCAGCTCAAATGTACAATTATGCGCTAAAAACGCATTTAAAGCAATAAAAAGGTGATTATGGCTGTCAAACCTAAACCAAACGTTGTGCACTCAAATCTTTTGCTGTATTTAGTTTATTTTGGCATCCGGATGATGATTCTAGCATGAAATTTCTTGGGCACCTGTTAATTTTTAAGATTTTGACACATTCACCTCAAATGTACAATCATGCGCTAAAAACGCATTTAAAGCAATAAAAAGGTGATTATGGCTGTCAAACCTAAACCAAACGTTGTGCACTCAAATCTTTTGCTGTATTTAGTTTATTTTGGCATCCGGATGATGATTCTAGCATGAAATTGCTTGGGCACCTGTTAATTTTTAAGATTTTGACACATTCAGCTCAAATGTACACAATTGCTGATTATGGCTGTCAAATCTAAACCAAATGTTGTGCACTCAAATCTTTTGCTGTATTTAGTTTATTTTGGCATCCGGATGATGATTCTAGCATGAAATTGCTTGGGCACCTGTTAATTTTTAAGATTTTGACACATTCAGCTCAAATGTACAATCATGCGCTAAAAACGCATTTAAAGCAATTAAAAAGGTGATTATGGCTGTCAAACCTAAACCAAACGTTGTGCACTCAAATCTTCTGCTGTATTTAGTTTATTTTGGCATCCGGATGATGATTCTACCATGAAATTGCTTGGGCACCTGTTAATTTTTAAGATTTTGACACATTCAGCTCAAATGTACACAATTGCTGATTATGGCTGTCAAATCTAAACCAAACGTTGTGCACTCAAATCTTTTGCTGTATTTAGTTTATTTTGGCATCCGGATGATGATTCTAGCATGAAATTGCTTGGGCACCTGTTAATTTTTAAGATTTTGACACATTCAGCTCAAATGTACACAATTGCTGATTATGGCTGTCAAATCTAAACCAAACGTTGTACACTCAAATCTTTTGCTGTATTTAGTTTATTTTGGCATCCGGATGATGATTCTAGCATGAAATTGCTTGGGCACCTGTTAATTTTTAAGATTTTGACACATTCAGCTCAAATGTACAATCATGCGCTACAAACGCATTTAAAGCAATAAAAAGGTGATTATGGCTGTCAAACCTAAACCAAACGTGCACTCAAATCTTTTGCTGTATTTAGTTTATTTTGGCATCCGGATGATGATTCTAGCATGAAATTGCTTGGGCACCTGTTAATTTTTAAGATTTTGACACATTCAGCTCAAATGTACAGAATTGCTGATTATGGCTGTCAAATCTAAACCAAACGTTGTGCACTAAAATCTTTTGCTGTATTTAGTTTATTTTGGCATCCGGATGATGATTCTAGCATGAAATTGCTTGGGCACCTGTTAATTTTTAAGATTTTGACACATTCAGCTCAAATGTACAATCATGCGCTAAAAACGCATTTAAAGCAATAAAAAGTTGATTATGGCTGTCAAACCTAAACCAAACGTTGTGCACTCAAATCTTTTGCTGTATTTAGTTTATTTTGGCATCCGGATGATGATTCTAGCATGAAATTGCTTGGGCACCTGTTAATTTTTAAGATTTTGACACATTCAGCTCAAATGTACAGAATTGCTGATTATGGCTGTCAAATCTAAACCAAACGTTGTGCACTCAAATCTTTTGCTGTATTTAGTTTATTTTGGCATCCGGATGATGATTCTAGCATGAAATTGCTTGGGCACCTGTTAATTTTTAAGATTTTGACACATTCAGCTCAAATGTACACAATTGCTGATTATGGCTGTCAAATCTAAACCAAACGTTGTGCACTCAAATCTTTTGCTGTATTTAGTTTATTTTGGCATCCGGATGATGATTCTAGCATGAAATTGCTTGGGCACCTGTTAATTTTTAAGATTTTGACACATTCAGCTCAAATGTACACAATTGCTGATTATGGCTGTCAAATCTAAACCAAACGTTGTGCACTCAAATCTTTTGCTGTATTTTGTTTATTTTGGCATCCGGATGATGATTCTAGCATGAAATTGCTTGGGCACCTGTTAATTTTTAAGATTTTGACACATTCAGCTCAAATGTACACAATTGCTGATTATGGCTGTCAAATCTAAACCAAACGTTGTGCACTCAAATCTTTTGCTGTATTTTGTTTATTTTGGCATCCGGATGATGATTCTAGCATGAAATTGCTTGGGCACCTGTTAATTTTTAAGATTTTGACACATTCAGCTCAAATGTACAATCATGCGCTAAAAACGCATTTAAAGCAATAAAAAGGTGATTATGGCTGTCAAACCTAAACCAAACGTTGTGCACTCAAATCTTTTGCTGTATTTAGTTTATTTTGGCATCCGGATGATGATTCTAGCATGAAATTGCTTGGGCACCTGTTAATTTTTAAGATTTTGACACATTCAGCTCAAATGTACACAATTGCTGATTATGGCTGTCAAATCTAAACCAAACGTTGTGCACTCAAATCTTTTGCTGTATTTAGTTTATTTTGGCATCCGGATGATGATTCTAGCATGAAATTGCTTGGGCACCTGTTAATTTTTAAGATTTTGACACATTCAGCTCAAATGTACAATTATGCGCTAAAAACGCATTTAAAGCAATAAAAAGGTGATTATGGCTGTCAAACCTAAACCAAACGTTGTGCACTCAAATCTTTTGCTGTATTTAGTTTATTTTGGCATCCGGATGATGATTCTAGCATGAAATTTCTTGGGCACCTGTTAATTTTTAAGATTTTGACACATTCACCTCAAATGTACAATCATGCGCTAAAAACGCATTTAAAGCAATAAAAAGGTGATTATGGCTGTCAAACCTAAACCAAACGTTGTGCACTCAAATCTTTTGCTGTATTTAGTTTATTTTGGCATCCGGATGATGATTCTAGCATGAAATTGCTTGGGCACCTGTTAATTTTTAAGATTTTGACACATTCAGCTCAAATGTACACAATTGCTGATTATGGCTGTCAAATCTAAACCAAACGTTGTGCACTCAAATCTTTTGCTGTATTTAGTTTATTTTGGCATCCGGATGATGATTCTAGCATGAAATTGCTTGGGCACCTGTTAATTTTTAAGATTTTGACACATTCAGCTCAAATGTACAATCATGCGCTACAAACGCATTTAAAGCAATAAAAAGGTGATTATGGCTGTCAAACCTAAACCAAACGTACACTCAAATCTTTTGCTGTATTTAGTTTATTTTGGCATCCGGATGATGATTCTAGCATGAAATTGCTTGGGCACCTGTTAATTTTTAAGATTTTGACACATTCAGCTCAAATGTACAGAATTGCTGATTATGGCTGTCAAATCTAAACCAAACGTTGTGCACTCAAATCTTTTGCTGTATTTTGTTTATTTTGGCATCCGGATGATGATTCTAGCATGAAATTGCTTGGGCACCTGTTAATTTTTAAGATTTTGACACATTCAGCTCAAATGTACAATCATGCGCTAAAAACGCATTTAAAGCAATAAAAAGTTGATTATGGCTGTCAAACCTAAACCAAACGTTGTGCACTCAAATCTTTTGCTGTATTTAGTTTATTTTGGCATCCGGATGATGATTCTAGCATGAAATTGCTTGGGCACCTGTTAATTTTTAAGATTTTGACACATTCAGCTCAAATGTACACAATTGCTGATTATGGCTGTCAAATCTAAACCAAACGTTGTGCACTCAAATCTTTTGCTGTATTTAGTTTATTTTGGCATCCGGATGATGATTCTAGCATGAAATTGCTTGGGCACCTGTTAATTTTTAAGATTTTGACACATTCAGCTCAAATGTACAATCATGCGCTAAAAACGCATTTAAAGCAATAAAAAGGTGATTATGGCTGTCAAACCTAAACCAAACGTTGTGCACTCAAATCTTTTGCTGTATTTAGTTTATTTTGGCATCCGGATGATGATTCTAGCATGAAATTGCTTGGGCACCTGTTAATTTTTAAGATTTTGACACATTCAGCTCAAATGTACACAATTGCTGATTATGGCTGTCAAATCTAAACCAAACGTTGTGCACTCAAATCTTTTGCTGTATTTAGTTTATTTTGGCATCCGGATGATGATTCTAGCATGAAATTGCTTGGGCACCTGTTAATTTTTAAGATTTTGACGCATTCAGCTCAAATGTACAATCATGCGCTAAAAACGCATTTAAAGCAATAAAAAGGTGATTATGGCTGTCAAACTTAAACCAAACGTTGTGCACTCAAATCTTTTGCTGTATTTAGTTTATTTTGGCATCCGGATGATGATTCTAGCATGAAATTGCTTGGGCACCTGTTAATTTTTAAGATTTTGACACATTCAGCTCAAATGTACACAATTGCTGATTATGGCTGTCAAATCTAAACCAAACGTTGTGCACTCAAATCTTTTGCTGTATTTAGTTTATTTTGGCATCCGGATGATGATTCTAGCATGAAATTGCTTGGGCACCTGTTAATTTTTAAGATTTTGACACATTTAGCTCAAATGTACAATCATGCGCTAAAAACGCATTTAAAGCAATAAAAAGTTGATTATGGCTGTCAAACCTAAACCAAACGTTGTGCACTCAAATCTATTGCTGTATTTAGTTTATTTTGGCATCCGGATGATGATTCTACCATGAAATTGCTTGGGCACCTGTTAATTTTTAAGATTTTGACACATTCAGCTCTAATGTACACAATTGCTGATTATGGCTGTCAAATCTAAACCAAACGTTGTGCACTCAAATCTTTTGCTGTATTTAGTTTATTTTGGCATCCGGATGATGATTCTAGCATGAAATTGCTTGGGCACCTGTTAATTTTTAAGATTTTGACACATTCAGCTCAAATGTACACAATTGCTGATTATGGCTGTCAAATCTAAACCAAACGTTGTGCACTCAAATCTTTTGCTGTATTTTGTTTATTTTGGCATCCGGATGATGATTCTAGCATGAAATTGCTTGGGCACCTGTTAATTTTTAAGATTTTGACACATTCAGCTCAAATGTACACAATTGCTGATTATGGCTGTCAAATCTAAACCAAACGTTGTGCACTCAAATCTTTTGCTGTATTTTGTTTATTTTGGCATCCGGATGATGATTCTAGCATGAAATTGCTTGGGCACCTGTTAATTTTTAAGATTTTGACACATTCAGCTCAAATGTACAATCATGCGCTAAAAACGCATTTAAAGCAATAAAAAGGTGATTATGGCTGTCAAACCTAAACCAAACGTTGTGCACTCAAATCTTTTGCTGTATTTAGTTTATTTTGGCATCCGGATGATGATTCTAGCATGAAATTGCTTGGGCACCTGTTAATTTTTAAGATTTTGACACATTCAGCTCAAATGTACACAATTGCTGATTATGGCTGTCAAATCTAAACCAAACGTTGTGCACTCAAATCTTTTGCTGTATTTAGTTTATTTTGGCATCCGGATGATGATTCTAGCATGAAATTGCTTGGGCACCTGTTAATTTTTAAGATTTTGACACATTCAGCTCAAATGTACAATTATGCGCTAAAAACGCATTTAAAGCAATAAAAAGGTGATTATGGCTGTCAAACCTAAACCAAACGTTGTGCACTCAAATCTTTTGCTGTATTTAGTTTATTTTGGCATCCGGATGATGATTCTAGCATGAAATGTCTTGGGCACCTGTTAATTTTTAAGATTTTGACACATTCACCTCAAATGTACAATCATGCGCTAAAAACGCATTTAAAGCAATAAAAAGGTGATTATGGCTGTCAAACCTAAACCAAACGTGCACTCAAATCTTTTGCTGTATTTAGTTTATTTTGGCATCCGGATGATGATTCTAGCATGAAATTGCTTGGGCACCTGTTAATTTTTAAGATTTTGACACATTCAGCTCAAATGTACACAATTGCTGATTATGGCTGTCAAATCTAAACCAAACGTTGTGCACTCAAATCTTTTGCTGTATTTAGTTTATTTTGGCATCCGGATGATGATTCTAGCATGAAATTGCTTGGGCACCTGTTAATTTTTAAGATTTTGACACATTCAGCTCAAATGTACAATCATGCGCTAAAAACGCATTTAAAGCAATAAAAAGGTGATTATGGCTGTCAAACCTAAACCAAACGTTGTGCACTCAAATCTTTTGCTGTATTTAGTTTATTTTGGCATCCGGATGATGATTCTACCATGAAATTGCTTGGGCACCTGTTAATTTTTAAGATTTTGACACATTCAGCTCAAATGTACACAATTGCTGATTATGGCTGTCAAATCTAAACCAAACGTTGTGCACTCAAATCTTTTGCTGTATTTAGTTTATTTTGGCATCCGGATGATGATTCTAGCATGAAATTGCTTGGGCACCTGTTAATTTTTAAGATTTTGACACATTCAGCTCAAATGTACAATCATGCGCTAAAAACGCATTTAAAGCAATAAAAAGGTGATTATGGCTGTCAAACCTAAACCAAACGTTGTGCACTCAAATCTTTTGCTGTATTTAGTTTATTTTGGCATCCGGATGATGATTCTAGCATGAAATTGCTTGGGCACCTGTTAATTTTTAAGATTTTGACACATTCAGCTCAAATGTACACAATTGCTGATTATGGCTGTCAAATCTAAACCAAACGTTGTGCACTCAAATCTTTTGCTGTATTTAGTTTATTTTGGCATCCGGATGATGATTCTAGCATGAAATTGCTTGGGCACCTGTTAATTTTTAAGATTTTGACACATTCAGCTCAAATGTACAATTATGCGCTAAAAACGCATTTAAAGCAATAAAAAGGTGATTATGGCTGTCAAACCTAAACCAAACGTTGTGCACTCAAATCTTTTGCTGTATTTAGTTTATTTTGGCATCCGGATGATGATTCTAGCATGAAATTTCTTGGGCACCTGTTAATTTTTAAGATTTTGACACATTCACCTCAAATGTACAATCATGCGCTAAAAACGCATTTAAAGCAATAAAAAGGTGATTATGGCTGTCAAACCTAAACCAAACGTTGTGCACTCAAATCTTTTGCTGTATTTAGTTTATTTTGGCATCCGGATGATGATTCTAGCATGAAATTGCTTGGGCACCTGTTAATTTTTAAGATTTTGACACATTCAGCTCAAATGTACACAATTGCTGATTATGGCTGTCAAATCTAAACCAAACGTTGTGCACTCAAATCTTTTGCTGTATTTAGTTTATTTTGGCATCCGGATGATGATTCTAGCATGAAATTGCTTGGGCACCTGTTAATTTTTAAGATTTTGACACATTCAGCTCAAATGTACAATCATGCGCTAAAAACGCATTTAAAGCAATAAAAAGGTGATTATGGCTGTCAAACCTAAACCAAACGTTGTGCACTCAAATCTTTTGCTGTATTTAGTTTATTTTGGCATCCGGATGATGATTCTACCATGAAATTGCTTGGGCACCTGTTAATTTTTAAGATTTTGACACATTCAGCTCAAATGTACACAATTGCTGATTATGGCTGTCAAATCTAAACCAAACGTTGTGCACTCAAATCTTTTGCTGTATTTAGTTTATTTTGGCATCCGGATGATGATTCTAGCATGAAATTGCTTGGGCACCTGTTAATTTTTAAGATTTTGACACATTCAGCTCAAATGTACACAATTGCTGATTATGGCTGTCAAATCTAAACCAAACGTTGTGCACTCAAATCTTTTGCTGTATTTAGTTTATTTTGGCATCCGGATGATGATTCTAGCATGAAATTGCTTGGGCACCTGTTAATTTTTAAGATTTTGACACATTCAGCTCAAATGTACACAATTGCTGATTATGGCTGTCAAATCTAAACCAAACGTTGTGCACTCAAATCTTTTGCTGTATTTTGTTTATTTTGGCATCCGGATGATGATTCTAGCATGAAATTGCTTGGGCACCTGTTAATTTTTAAGATTTTGACACATTCAGCTCAAATGTACACAATTGCTGATTATGGCTGTCAAATCTAAACCAAACGTTGTGCACTCAAATCTTTTGCTGTATTTTGTTTATTTTGGCATCCGGATGATGATTCTAGCATGAAATTGCTTGGGCACCTGTTAATTTTTAAGATTTTGACACATTCAGCTCAAATGTACAATCATGCGCTAAAAACGCATTTAAAGCAATAAAAAGGTGATTATGGCTGTCAAACCTAAACCAAACGTTGTGCACTCAAATCTTTTGCTGTATTTAGTTTATTTTGGCATCCGGATGATGATTCTAGCATGAAATTGCTTGGGCACCTGTTAATTTTTAAGATTTTGACACATTCAGCTCAAATGTACACAATTGCTGATTATGGCTGTCAAATCTAAACCAAACGTTGTGCACTCAAATCTTTTGCTGTATTTAGTTTATTTTGGCATCCGGATGATGATTCTAGCATGAAATTGCTTGGGCACCTGTTAATTTTTAAGATTTTGACACATTCAGCTCAAATGTACAATTATGCGCTAAAAACGCATTTAAAGCAATAAAAAGGTGATTATGGCTGTCAAACCTAAACCAAACGTTGTGCACTCAAATCTTTTGCTGTATTTAGTTTATTTTGGCATCCGGATGATGATTCTAGCATGAAATTTCTTGGGCACCTGTTAATTTTTAAGATTTTGACACATTCACCTCAAATGTACAATCATGCGCTAAAAACGCATTTAAAGCAATAAAAAGGTGATTATGGCTGTCAAACCTAAACCAAACGTTGTGCACTCAAATCTTTTGCTGTATTTAGTTTATTTTGGCATCCGGATGATGATTCTAGCATGAAATTGCTTGGGCACCTGTTAATTTTTAAGATTTTGACACATTCAGCTCAAATGTACACAATTGCTGATTATGGCTGTCAAATCTAAACCAAACGTTGTGCACTCAAATCTTTTGCTGTATTTTGTTTATTTTGGCATCCGGATGATGATTCTAGCATGAAATTGCTTGGGCACCTGTTAATTTTTAAGATTTTGACACATTCAGCTCAAATGTACACAATTGCTGATTATGGCTGTCAAATCTAAACCAAACGTTGTGCACTCAAATCTTTTGCTGTATTTTGTTTATTTTGGCATCCGGATGATGATTCTAGCATGAAATTGCTTGGGCACCTGTTAATTTTTAAGATTTTGACACATTCAGCTCAAATGTACAATCATGCGCTAAAAACGCATTTAAAGCAATAAAAAGGTGATTATGGCTGTCAAACCTAAACCAAACGTTGTGCACTCAAATCTTTTGCTGTATTTAGTTTATTTTGGCATCCGGATGATGATTCTACCATGAAATTGCTTGGGCACCTGTTAATTTTTAAGATTTTGACACATTCAGCTCAAATGTACACAATTGCTGATTATGGCTGTCAAATCTAAACCAAACGTTGTGCACTCAAATCTTTTGCTGTATTTAGTTTATTTTGGCATCCGGATGATGATTCTAGCATGAAATTGCTTGGGCACCTGTTAATTTTTAAGATTTTGACACATTCAGCTCAAATGTACAATCATGCGCTAAAAACGCATTTAAAGCAATAAAAAGGTGATTATGGCTGTCAAACCTAAACCAAACGTTGTGCACTCAAATCTTTTGCTGTATTTAGTTTATTTTGGCATCCGGATGATGATTCTACCATGAAATTGCTTGGGCACCTGTTAATTTTTAAGATTTTGACACATTCAGCTCAAATGTACACAATTGCTGATTATGGCTGTCAAATCTAAACCAAACGTTGTGCACTCAAATCTTTTGCTGTATTTAGTTTATTTTGGCATCCGGATGATGATTCTAGCATGAAATTGCTTGGGCACCTGTTAATTTTTAAGATTTTGACACATTCAGCTCAAATGTACACAATTGCTGATTATGGCTGTCAAATCTAAACCAAACGTTGTACACTCAAATCTTTTGCTGTATTTAGTTTATTTTGGCATCCGGATGATGATTCTAGCATGAAATTGCTTGGGCACCTGTTAATTTTTAAGATTTTGACACATTCAGCTCAAATGTACAATCATGCGCTACAAACGCATTTAAAGCAATAAAAAGGTGATTATGGCTGTCAAACCTAAACCAAACGTGCACTCAAATCTTTTGCTGTATTTAGTTTATTTTGGCATCCGGATGATGATTCTAGCATGAAATTGCTTGGGCACCTGTTAATTTTTAAGATTTTGACACATTCAGCTCAAATGTACAGAATTGCTGATTATGGCTGTCAAATCTAAACCAAACGTTGTGCACTAAAATCTTTTGCTGTATTTAGTTTATTTTGGCATCCGGATGATGATTCTAGCATGAAATTGCTTGGGCACCTGTTAATTTTTAAGATTTTGACACATTCAGCTCAAATGTACAATCATGCGCTAAAAACGCATTTAAAGCAATAAAAAGTTGATTATGGCTGTCAAACCTAAACCAAACGTTGTGCACTCAAATCTTTTGCTGTATTTAGTTTATTTTGGCATCCGGATGATGATTCTACCATGAAATTGCTTGGGCACCTGTTAATTTTTAAGATTTTGACACATTCAGCTCAAATGTACACAATTGCTGATTATGGCTGTCAAATCTAAACCAAACGTTGTGCACTCAAATCTTTTGCTGTATTTAGTTTATTTTGGCATCCGGATGATGATTCTAGCATGAAATTGCTTGGGCACCTGTTAATTTTTAAGATTTTGACACATTCAGCTCAAATGTACAATCATGCGCTAAAAACGCATTTAAAGCAATAAAAAGGTGATTATGGCTGTCAAACCTAAACCAAACGTTGTGCACTCAAATCTTTTGCTGTATTTAGTTTATTTTGGCATCCGGATGATGATTCTACCATGAAATTGCTTGGGCACCTGTTAATTTTTAAGATTTTGACACATTCAGCTCAAATGTACACAATTGCTGATTATGGCTGTCAAATCTAAACCAAACGTTGTGCACTCAAATCTTTTGCTGTATTTAGTTTATTTTGGCATCCGGATGATGATTCTAGCATGAAATTGCTTGGGCACCTGTTAATTTTTAAGATTTTGACACATTCAGCTCAAATGTACACAATTGCTGATTATGGCTGTCAAATCTAAACCAAACGTTGTACACTCAAATCTTTTGCTGTATTTAGTTTATTTTGGCATCCGGATGATGATTCTAGCATGAAATTGCTTGGGCACCTGTTAATTTTTAAGATTTTGACACATTCAGCTCAAATGTACAATCATGCGCTACAAACGCATTTAAACCAATAAAAAGGTGATTATGGCTGTCAAACCTAAACCAAACGTGCACTCAAATCTTTTGCTGTATTTAGTTTATTTTGGCATCCGGATGATGATTCTAGCATGAAATTGCTTGGGCACCTGTTAATTTTTAAGATTTTGACACATTCAGCTCAAATGTACAGAATTGCTGATTATGGCTGTCAAATCTAAACCAAACGTTGTGCACTAAAATCTTTTGCTGTATTTAGTTTATTTTGGCATCCGGATGATGATTCTAGCATGAAATTGCTTGGGCACCTGTTAATTTTTAAGATTTTGACACATTCAGCTCAAATGTACAATCATGCGCTAAAAACGCATTTAAAGCAATAAAAAGTTGATTATCGCTGTCAAACCTAAACCAAACGTTGTGCACTCAAATCTTTTGCTGTATTTAGTTTATTTTGGCATCCGGATGATGATTCTACCATGAAATTGCTTGGGCACCTGTTAATTTTTAAGATTTTGACACATTCAGCTCAAATGTACACAATTGCTGATTATGGCTGTCAAATCTAAACCAAACGTTGTGCACTCAAATCTTTTGCTGTATTTAGTTTATTTTGGCATCCGGATGATGATTCTAGCATGAAATTGCTTGGGCACCTGTTAATTTTTAAGATTTTGACACATTCAGCTCAAATGTACACAATTGCTGATTATGGCTGTCAAATCTAAACCAAACGTTGTGCACTCAAATCTTTTGCTGTATTTAGTTTATTTTGGCATCCGGATGATGATTCTAGCATGAAATTGCTTGGGCACCTGTTAATTTTTAAGATTTTGACACATTCAGCTCAAATGTACACAATTGCTGATTATGGCTGTCAAATCTAAACCAAACGTTGTGCACTCAAATCTTTTGCTGTATTTTGTCTATTTTGGCATCCGGATGATGATTCTAGCATGAAATTGCTTGGGCACCTGTTAATTTTTAAGATTTTGACACATTCAGCTCAAATGTACACAATTGCTGATTATGGCTGTCAAATCTAAACCAAACGTTGTGCACTCAAATCTTTTGCTGTATTTTGTTTATTTTGGCATCCGGATGATGATTCTAGCATGAAATTGCTTGGGCACCTGTTAATTTTTAAGATTTTGACACATTCAGCTCAAATGTACAATCATGCGCTAAAAACGCATTTAAAGCAATAAAAAGGTGATTATGGCTGTCAAACCTAAACCAAACGTTGTGCACTCAAATCTTTTGCTGTATTTAGTTTATTTTGGCATCCGGATGATGATTCTAGCATGAAATTGCTTGGGCACCTGTTAATTTTTAAGATTTTGACACATTCAGCTCAAATGTACACAATTGCTGATTATGGCTGTCAAATCTAAACCAAACGTTGTGCACTCAAATCTTTTGCTGTATTTAGTTTATTTTGGCATCCGGATGATGATTCTAGCATGAAATTGCTTGGGCACCTGTTAATTTTTAAGATTTTGACACATTCAGCTCAAATGTACAATTATGCGCTAAAAACGCATTTAAAGCAATAAAAAGGTGATTATGGCTGTCAAACCTAAACCAAACGTTGTGCACTCAAATCTTTTGCTGTATTTAGTTTATTTTGGCATCCGGATGATGATTCTAGCATGAAATTTCTTGGGCACCTGTTAATTTTTAAGATTTTGACACATTCACCTCAAATGTACAATCATGCGCTAAAAACGCATTTAAAGCAATAAAAAGGTGATTATGGCTGTCAAACCTAAACCAAACGTTGTGCACTCAAATCTTTTGCTGTATTTAGTTTATTTTGGCATCCGGATGATGATTCTAGCATGAAATTGCTTGGGCACCTGTTAATTTTTAAGATTTTGACACATTCAGCTCAAATGTACACAATTGCTGATTATGGCTGTCAAATCTAAACCAAACGTTGTGCACTCAAATCTTTTGCTGTATTTAGTTTATTTTGGCATCCGGATGATGATTCTAGCATGAAATTGCTTGGGCACCTGTTAATTTTTAAGATTTTGACACATTCAGCTCAAATGTACAATCATGCGCTAAAAACGCATTTAAAGCAATAAAAAGGTGATTATGGCTGTCAAACCTAAACCAAACGTTGTGCACTCAAATCTTTTGCTGTATTTAGTTTATTTTGGCATCCGGATGATGATTCTACCATGAAATTGCTTGGGCACCTGTTAATTTTTAAGATTTTGACACATTCAGCTCAAATGTACACAATTGCTGATTATGGCTGTCAAATCTAAACCAAACGTTGTGCACTCAAATCTTTTGCTGTATTTAGTTTATTTTGGCATCCGGATGATGATTCTAGCATGAAATTGCTTGGGCACCTGTTAATTTTTAAGATTTTGACACATTCAGCTCAAATGTACAATCATGCGCTAAAAACGCATTTAAAGCAATAAAAAGGTGATTATGGCTGTCAAACCTAAACCAAACGTTGTGCACTCAAATCTTTTGCTGTATTTAGTTTATTTTGGCATCCGGATGATGATTCTACCATGAAATTGCTTGGGCACCTGTTAATTTTTAAGATTTTGACACATTCAGCTCAAATGTACACAATTGCTGATTATGGCTGTCAAATCTAAACCAAACGTTGTGCACTCAAATCTTTTGCTGTATTTAGTTTATTTTGGCATCCGGATGATGATTCTAGCATGAAATTGCTTGGGCACCTGTTAATTTTTAAGATTTTGACACATTCAGCTCAAATGTACACAATTGCTGATTATGGCTGTCAAATCTAAACCAAACGTTGTACACTCAAATCTTTTGCTGTATTTAGTTTATTTTGGCATCCGGATGATGATTCTAGCATGAAATTGCTTGGGCACCTGTTAATTTTTAAGATTTTGACACATTCAGCTCAAATGTACAATCATGCGCTACAAACGCATTTAAAGCAATAAAAAGGTGATTATGGCTGTCAAACCTAAACCAAACGTGCACTCAAATCTTTTGCTGTATTTAGTTTATTTTGGCATCCGGATGATGATTCTAGCATGAAATTGCTTGGGCACCTGTTAATTTTTAAGATTTTGACACATTCAGCTCAAATGTACAGAATTGCTGATTATGGCTGTCAAATCTAAACCAAACGTTGTGCACTAAAATCTTTTGCTGTATTTAGTTTATTTTGGCATCCGGATGATGATTCTAGCATGAAATTGCTTGGGCACCTGTTAATTTTTAAGATTTTGACACATTCAGCTCAAATGTACAATCATGCGCTAAAAACGCATTTAAAGCAATAAAAAGTTGATTATGGCTGTCAAACCTAAACCAAACGTTGTGCACTCAAATCTTTTGCTGTATTTAGTTTATTTTGGCATCCGGATGATGATTCTACCATGAAATTGCTTGGGCACCTGTTAATTTTTAAGATTTTGACACATTCAGCTCAAATGTACACAATTGCTGATTATGGCTGTCAAATCTAAACCAAACGTTGTGCACTCAAATCTTTTGCTGTATTTAGTTTATTTTGGCATCCGGATGATGATTCTAGCATGAAATTGCTTGGGCACCTGTTAATTTTTAAGATTTTGACACATTCAGCTCAAATGTACACAATTGCTGATTATGGCTGTCAAATCTAAACCAAACGTTGTACACTCAAATCTTTTGCTGTATTTAGTTTATTTTGGCATCCGGATGATGATTCTAGCATGAAATTGCTTGGGCACCTGTTAATTTTTAAGATTTTGACACATTCAGCTCAAATGTACACAATTGCTGATTATGGCTGTCAAATCTAAACCAAACGTTGTGCACTCAAATCTTTTGCTGTATTTAGTTTATTTTGGCATCCGGATGATGATTCTAGCATGAAATTGCTTGGGCACCTGTTAATTTTTAAGATTTTGACACATTCAGCTCAAATGTACAATTATGCGCTAAAAACGCATTTAAAGCAATAAAAAGGTGATTATGGCTGTCAAACCTAAACCAAACGTTGTGCACTCAAATCTTTTGCTGTATTTAGTTTATTTTGGCATCCGGATGATGATTCTAGCATGAAATTTCTTGGGCACCTGTTAATTTTTAAGATTTTGACACATTCACCTCAAATGTACAATCATGCGCTAAAAACGCATTTAAAGCAATAAAAAGGTGATTATGGCTGTCAAACCTAAACCAAACGTTGTGCACTCAAATCTTTTGCTGTATTTAGTTTATTTTGGCATCCGGATGATGATTCTAGCATGAAATTGCTTGGGCACCTGTTAATTTTTAAGATTTTGACACATTCAGCTCAAATGTACACAATTGCTGATTATGGCTGTCAAATCTAAACCAAACGTTGTGCACTCAAATCTTTTGCTGTATTTAGTTTATTTTGGCATCCGGATGATGATTCTAGCATGAAATTGCTTGGGCACCTGTTAATTTTTAAGATTTTGACACATTCAGCTCAAATGTACAATCATGCGCTAAAAACGCATTTAAAGCAATAAAAAGGTGATTATGGCTGTCAAACCTAAACCAAACGTTGTGCACTCAAATCTTTTGCTGTATTTAGTTTATTTTGGCATCCGGATGATGATTCTACCATGAAATTGCTTGGGCACCTGTTAATTTTTAAGATTTTGACACATTCAGCTCAAATGTACACAATTGCTGATTATGGCTGTCAAATCTAAACCAAACGTTGTGCACTCAAATCTTTTGCTGTATTTAGTTTATTTTGGCATCCGGATGATGATTCTAGCATGAAATTGCTTGGGCACCTGTTAATTTTTAAGATTTTGACACATTCAGCTCAAATGTACAATCATGCGCTAAAAACGCTTTTAAAGCAATAAAAAGGTGATTATGGCTGTCAAACCTAAACCAAACGTTGTGCACTCAAATCTTTTGCTGTATTTAGTTTATTTTGGCATCCGGATGATGATTCTAGCATGAAATTGCTTGGGCACCTGTTAATTTTTAAGATTTTGACACATTCAGCTCAAATGTACAATCATGCGCTAAAAACGCATTTAAAGCAATAAAAAGGTGATTATGGCTGTCAAACCTAAACCAAACGTTGTGCACTCAAATCTTTTGCTGTATTTAGTTTATTTTGGCATCCGGATGATGATTCTAGCATGAAATTGCTTGGGCACCTGTTAATTTTTAAGATTTTGACACATTCAGCTCAAATGTACACAATTGCTGATTATGGCTGTCAAATCTAAACCAAACGTTGTGCACTCAAATCTTTTGCTGTATTTAGTTTATTTTGGCATCCGGATGATGATTCTAGCATGAAATTGCTTGGGCACCTGTTAATTTTTAAGATTTTGACACATTCAGCTCAAATGTACAATTATGCGCTAAAAACGCATTTAAAGCAATAAAAAGGTGATTATGGCTGTCAAACCTAAACCAAACGTTGTGCACTCAAATCTTTTGCTGTATTTAGTTTATTTTGGCATCCGGATGATGATTCTAGCATGAAATTGCTTGGGCACCTGTTAATTTTTAAGATTTTGACACATTCAGCTCAAATGTACAATCATGCGCTAAAAACGCATTTAAAGCAATAAAAAGGTGATTATGGCTGTCAAACCTAAACCAAACGTTGTGCACTCAAATCTTTTGCTGTATTTAGTTTATTTTGGCATCCGGATGATGATTCTAGCATGAAATTGCTTGGGTACCTGTTAATTTTTAAGATTTTGACACATTCAGCTCAAATGTACAATCATGCGCTAAAAACGCATTTAAAGCAATAAAAAGGTGATTATGGCTGTCAAACCTAAACCAAACGTTGTGCACTCAAATCTTTTGCTGTATTTAGTTTATTTTGGCATCCGGATGATGATTCTAGCATGAAATTGCTTGGGTACCTGTTAATTTTTAAGATTTTGACACATTCAGCTCAAATGTACACAATTGCTGATTATGGCTGTCAAATCTAAACCAAACGTTGTGCACTCAAATCTTTTGCTGTATTTAGTTTATTTTGGCATCCGGATGATGATTCTAGCATGAAATTGCTTGGGCACCTGTTAATTTTTAAGATTTTGACACATTCAGCTCAAATGTACAATTATGCGCTAAAAACGCATTTAAAGCAATAAAAAGGTGATTATGGCTGTCAAACCTAAACCAAACGTTGTGCACTCAAACCTTTTGCTGTATTTAGTTTATTTTGGCATCCGGATGATGATTCTAGCATGAAATTGCTTGGGCACCTGTTAATTTTTAAGATTTTGACACATTCACCTCAAATGTACAATCATGCGCTAAAAACGCATTTAAAGCAATAAAAAGGTGATTATGGCTGTCAAACCTAAACCAAACGTTGTGCACTCAAATCTTTTGCTGTATTTAGTTTATTTTGGCATCCGGATGATGATTCTAGCATGAAATTGCTTTGGCACCTGTTAATTTTTAAGATTTTGACACATTCAGCTCAAATGTACACAATTGCTGATTATGGCTGTCAAATCTAAACCAAACGTTGTGCACTCAAATCTTTTGCTGTATTTAGTTTATTTTGGCATCCGGATGATGATTCTAGCATGAAATTGCTTGGGCACCTGTTAATTTTTAAGATTTTGACACATTCAGCTCAAATGTACACAATTGCTGATTATGGCTGTCAAATCTAAACCAAACGTTGTGCACTCAAATCTTTTGCTGTATTTAGTTTATTTTGGCATCCGGATGATGATTCTAGCATGAAATTGCTTGGGCACCTGTTAATTTTTAAGATTTTGACACATTCAGCTCAAATGTACAATCATGCGCTAAAAACGCATTTAAAGCAATAAAAAGGTGATTATGGCTGTCAAACCTAAACCAAACGTTGTGCACTCAAATCTTTTGCTGTATTTAGTTTATTTTGGCATCCGGATGATGATTCTACCATGAAATTGCTTGGGCACCTGTTAATTTTTAAGATTTTGACACATTCAGCTCAAATGTACACAATTGCTGATTATGGCTGTCAAATCTAAACCAAACGTTGTGCACTCAAATCTTTTGCTGTATTTAGTTTATTTTGGCATCCGGATGATGATTCTAGCATGAAATTGCTTGGGCACCTGTTAATTTTTAAGATTTTGACACATTCAGCTCAAATGTACACAATTGCTGATTATGGCTGTCAAATCTAAACCAAACGTTGTACACTCAAATCTTTTGCTGTATTTAGTTTATTTTGGCATCCGGATGATGATTCTAGCATGAAATTGCTTGGGCACCTGTTAATTTTTAAGATTTTGACACATTCAGCTCAAATGTACAATCATGCGCTACAAACGCATTTAAAGCAATAAAAAGGTGATTATGGCTGTCAAACCTAAACCAAACGTGCACTCAAATCTTTTGCTGTATTTAGTTTATTTTGGCATCCGGATGATGATTCTAGCATGAAATTGCTTGGGCACCTGTTAATTTTTAAGATTTTGACACATTCAGCTCAAATGTACACAATTGCTGATTATGGCTGTCAAATCTAAACCAAACGTTGTGCACTCAAATCTTTTGCTGTATTTTGTTTATTTTGGCATCCGGATGATGATTCTAGCATGAAATTGCTTGGGCACCTGTTAATTTTTAAGATTTTGACACATTCAGCTCAAATGTACAATCATGCGCTAAAAACGCATTTAAAGCAATAAAAAGTTGATTATCGCTGTCAAACCTAAACCAAACGTTGTGCACTCAAATCTTTTGCTGTATTTAGTTTATTTTGGCATCCGGATGATGATTCTACCATGAAATTGCTTGGGCACCTGTTAATTTTTAAGATTTTGACACATTCAGCTCAAATGTACACAATTGCTGATTATGGCTGTCAAATCTAAACCAAACGTTGTGCACTCAAATCTTTTGCTGTATTTAGTTTATTTTGGCATCCGGATGATGATTCTAGCATGAAATTGCTTGGGCACCTGTTAATTTTTAAGATTTTGACACATTCAGCTCAAATGTACACAATTGCTGATTATGGCTGTCAAATCTAAACCAAACGTTGTGCACTCAAATCTTTTGCTGTATTTAGTTTATTTTGGCATCCGGATGATGATTCTAGCATGAAATTGCTTGGGCACCTGTTAATTTTTAAGATTTTGACACATTCAGCTCAAATGTACACAATTGCTGATTATGGCTGTCAAATCTAAACCAAACGTTGTGCACTCAAATCTTTTGCTGTATTTTGTCTATTTTGGCATCCGGATGATGATTCTAGCATGAAATTGCTTGGGCACCTGTTAATTTTTAAGATTTTGACACATTCAGCTCAAATGTACACAATTGCTGATTATGGCTGTCAAATCTAAACCAAACGTTGTGCACTCAAATCTTTTGCTGTATTTTGTTTATTTTGGCATCCGGATGATGATTCTAGCATGAAATTGCTTGGGCACCTGTTAATTTTTAAGATTTTGACACATTCAGCTCAAATGTACAATCATGCGCTAAAAACGCATTTAAAGCAATAAAAAGGTGATTATGGCTGTCAAACCTAAACCAAACGTTGTGCACTCAAATCTTTTGCTGTATTTAGTTTATTTTGGCATCCGGATGATGATTCTAGCATGAAATTGCTTGGGCACCTGTTAATTTTTAAGATTTTGACACATTCAGCTCAAATGTACACAATTGCTGATTATGGCTGTCAAATCTAAACCAAACGTTGTGCACTCAAATCTTTTGCTGTATTTAGTTTATTTTGGCATCCGGATGATGATTCTAGCATGAAATTGCTTGGGCACCTGTTAATTTTTAAGATTTTGACACATTCAGCTCAAATGTACAATTATGCGCTAAAAACGCATTTAAAGCAATAAAAAGGTGATTATGGCTGTCAAACCTAAACCAAACGTTGTGCACTCAAATCTTTTGCTGTATTTAGTTTATTTTGGCATCCGGATGATGATTCTAGCATGAAATTTCTTGGGCACCTGTTAATTTTTAAGATTTTGACACATTCACCTCAAATGTACAATCATGCGCTAAAAACGCATTTAAAGCAATAAAAAGGTGATTATGGCTGTCAAACCTAAACCAAACGTTGTGCACTCAAATCTTTTGCTGTATTTAGTTTATTTTGGCATCCGGATGATGATTCTAGCATGAAATTGCTTGGGCACCTGTTAATTTTTAAGATTTTGACACATTCAGCTCAAATGTACACAATTGCTGATTATGGCTGTCAAATCTAAACCAAACGTTGTGCACTCAAATCTTTTGCTGTATTTAGTTTATTTTGGCATCCGGATGATGATTCTAGCATGAAATTGCTTGGGCACCTGTTAATTTTTAAGATTTTGACACATTCAGCTCAAATGTACAATCATGCGCTAAAAACGCATTTAAAGCAATAAAAAGGTGATTATGGCTGTCAAACCTAAACCAAACGTTGTGCACTCAAATCTTTTGCTGTATTTAGTTTATTTTGGCATCCGGATGATGATTCTACCATGAAATTGCTTGGGCACCTGTTAATTTTTAAGATTTTGACACATTCAGCTCAAATGTACACAATTGCTGATTATGGCTGTCAAATCTAAACCAAACGTTGTGCACTCAAATCTTTTGCTGTATTTAGTTTATTTTGGCATCCGGATGATGATTCTAGCATGAAATTGCTTGGGCACCTGTTAATTTTTAAGATTTTGACACATTCAGCTCAAATGTACAATCATGCGCTAAAAACGCATTTAAAGCAATAAAAAGGTGATTATGGCTGTCAAACCTAAACCAAACGTTGTGCACTCAAATCTTTTGCTGTATTTAGTTTATTTTGGCATCCGGATGATGATTCTACCATGAAATTGCTTGGGCACCTGTTAATTTTTAAGATTTTGACACATTCAGCTCAAATGTACACAATTGCTGATTATGGCTGTCAAATCTAAACCAAACGTTGTGCACTCAAATCTTTTGCTGTATTTAGTTTATTTTGGCATCCGGATGATGATTCTAGCATGAAATTGCTTGGGCACCTGTTAATTTTTAAGATTTTGACACATTCAGCTCAAATGTACACAATTGCTGATTATGGCTGTCAAATCTAAACCAAACGTTGTACACTCAAATCTTTTGCTGTATTTAGTTTATTTTGGCATCCGGATGATGATTCTAGCATGAAATTGCTTGGGCACCTGTTAATTTTTAAGATTTTGACACATTCAGCTCAAATGTACAATCATGCGCTACAAACGCATTTAAAGCAATAAAAAGGTGATTATGGCTGTCAAACCTAAACCAAACGTGCACTCAAATCTTTTGCTGTATTTAGTTTATTTTGGCATCCGGATGATGATTCTAGCATGAAATTGCTTGGGCACCTGTTAATTTTTAAGATTTTGACACATTCAGCTCAAATGTACAGAATTGCTGATTATGGCTGTCAAATCTAAACCAAACGTTGTGCACTAAAATCTTTTGCTGTATTTAGTTTATTTTGGCATCCGGATGATGATTCTAGCATGAAATTGCTTGGGCACCTGTTAATTTTTAAGATTTTGACACATTCAGCTCAAATGTACAATCATGCGCTAAAAACGCATTTAAAGCAATAAAAAGTTGATTATGGCTGTCAAACCTAAACCAAACGTTGTGCACTCAAATCTTTTGCTGTATTTAGTTTATTTTGGCATCCGGATGATGATTCTACCATGAAATTGCTTGGGCACCTGTTAATTTTTAAGATTTTGACACATTCAGCTCAAATGTACACAATTGCTGATTATGGCTGTCAAATCTAAACCAAACGTTGTGCACTCAAATCTTTTGCTGTATTTAGTTTATTTTGGCATCCGGATGATGATTCTAGCATGAAATTGCTTGGGCACCTGTTAATTTTTAAGATTTTGACACATTCAGCTCAAATGTACACAATTGCTGATTATGGCTGTCAAATCTAAACCAAACGTTGTACACTCAAATCTTTTGCTGTATTTAGTTTATTTTGGCATCCGGATGATGATTCTAGCATGAAATTGCTTGGGCACCTGTTAATTTTTAAGATTTTGACACATTCAGCTCAAATGTACACAATTGCTGATTATGGCTGTCAAATCTAAACCAAACGTTGTGCACTCAAATCTTTTGCTGTATTTAGTTTATTTTGGCATCCGGATGATGATTCTAGCATGAAATTGCTTGGGCACCTGTTAATTTTTAAGATTTTGACACATTCAGCTCAAATGTACAATTATGCGCTAAAAACGCATTTAAAGCAATAAAAAGGTGATTATGGCTGTCAAACCTAAACCAAACGTTGTGCACTCAAATCTTTTGCTGTATTTAGTTTATTTTGGCATCCGGATGATGATTCTAGCATGAAATTTCTTGGGCACCTGTTAATTTTTAAGATTTTGACACATTCACCTCAAATGTACAATCATGCGCTAAAAACGCATTTAAAGCAATAAAAAGGTGATTATGGCTGTCAAACCTAAACCAAACGTTGTGCACTCAAATCTTTTGCTGTATTTAGTTTATTTTGGCATCCGGATGATGATTCTAGCATGAAATTGCTTGGGCACCTGTTAATTTTTAAGATTTTGACACATTCAGCTCAAATGTACACAATTGCTGATTATGGCTGTCAAATCTAAACCAAACGTTGTGCACTCAAATCTTTTGCTGTATTTAGTTTATTTTGGCATCCGGATGATGATTCTAGCATGAAATTGCTTGGGCACCTGTTAATTTTTAAGATTTTGACACATTCAGCTCAAATGTACAATCATGCGCTAAAAACGCATTTAAAGCAATAAAAAGGTGATTATGGCTGTCAAACCTAAACCAAACGTTGTGCACTCAAATCTTTTGCTGTATTTAGTTTATTTTGGCATCCGGATGATGATTCTACCATGAAATTGCTTGGGCACCTGTTAATTTTTAAGATTTTGACACATTCAGCTCAAATGTACACAATTGCTGATTATGGCTGTCAAATCTAAACCAAACGTTGTGCACTCAAATCTTTTGCTGTATTTAGTTTATTTTGGCATCCGGATGATGATTCTAGCATGAAATTGCTTGGGCACCTGTTAATTTTTAAGATTTTGACACATTCAGCTCAAATGTACAATCATGCGCTAAAAACGCTTTTAAAGCAATAAAAAGGTGATTATGGCTGTCAAACCTAAACCAAACGTTGTGCACTCAAATCTTTTGCTGTATTTAGTTTATTTTGGCATCCGGATGATGATTCTAGCATGAAATTGCTTGGGCACCTGTTAATTTTTAAGATTTTGACACATTCAGCTCAAATGTACAATCATGCGCTAAAAACGCATTTAAAGCAATAAAAAGGTGATTATGGCTGTCAAACCTAAACCAAACGTTGTGCACTCAAATCTTTTGCTGTATTTAGTTTATTTTGGCATCCGGATGATGATTCTAGCATGAAATTGCTTGGGCACCTGTTAATTTTTAAGATTTTGACACATTCAGCTCAAATGTACACAATTGCTGATTATGGCTGTCAAATCTAAACCAAACGTTGTGCACTCAAATCTTTTGCTGTATTTAGTTTATTTTGGCATCCGGATGATGATTCTAGCATGAAATTGCTTGGGCACCTGTTAATTTTTAAGATTTTGACACATTCAGCTCAAATGTACAATTATGCGCTAAAAACGCATTTAAAGCAATAAAAAGGTGATTATGGCTGTCAAACCTAAACCAAACGTTGTGCACTCAAATCTTTTGCTGTATTTAGTTTATTTTGGCATCCGGATGATGATTCTAGCATGAAATTGCTTGGGCACCTGTTAATTTTTAAGATTTTGACACATTCAGCTCAAATGTACAATCATGCGCTAAAAACGCATTTAAAGCAATAAAAAGGTGATTATGGCTGTCAAACCTAAACCAAACGTTGTGCACTCAAATCTTTTGCTGTATTTAGTTTATTTTGGCATCCGGATGATGATTCTAGCATGAAATTGCTTGGGTACCTGTTAATTTTTAAGATTTTGACACATTCAGCTCAAATGTACAATCATGCGCTAAAAACGCATTTAAAGCAATAAAAAGGTGATTATGGCTGTCAAACCTAAACCAAACGTTGTGCACTCAAATCTTTTGCTGTATTTAGTTTATTTTGGCATCCGGATGATGATTCTAGCATGAAATTGCTTGGGTACCTGTTAATTTTTAAGATTTTGACACATTCAGCTCAAATGTACACAATTGCTGATTATGGCTGTCAAATCTAAACCAAACGTTGTGCACTCAAATCTTTTGCTGTATTTAGTTTATTTTGGCATCCGGATGATGATTCTAGCATGAAATTGCTTGGGCACCTGTTAATTTTTAAGATTTTGACACATTCAGCTCAAATGTACAATTATGCGCTAAAAACGCATTTAAAGCAATAAAAAGGTGATTATGGCTGTCAAACCTAAACCAAACGTTGTGCACTCAAACCTTTTGCTGTATTTAGTTTATTTTGGCATCCGGATGATGATTCTAGCATGAAATTGCTTGGGCACCTGTTAATTTTTAAGATTTTGACACATTCACCTCAAATGTACAATCATGCGCTAAAAACGCATTTAAAGCAATAAAAAGGTGATTATGGCTGTCAAACCTAAACCAAACGTTGTGCACTCAAATCTTTTGCTGTATTTAGTTTATTTTGGCATCCGGATGATGATTCTAGCATGAAATTGCTTTGGCACCTGTTAATTTTTAAGATTTTGACACATTCAGCTCAAATGTACACAATTGCTGATTATGGCTGTCAAATCTAAACCAAACGTTGTGCACTCAAATCTTTTGCTGTATTTAGTTTATTTTGGCATCCGGATGATGATTCTAGCATGAAATTGCTTGGGCACCTGTTAATTTTTAAGATTTTGACACATTCAGCTCAAATGTACACAATTGCTGATTATGGCTGTCAAATCTAAACCAAACGTTGTGCACTCAAATCTTTTGCTGTATTTAGTTTATTTTGGCATCCGGATGATGATTCTAGCATGAAATTGCTTGGGCACCTGTTAATTTTTAAGATTTTGACACATTCAGCTCAAATGTACAATCATGCGCTAAAAACGCATTTAAAGCAATAAAAAGGTGATTATGGCTGTCAAACCTAAACCAAACGTTGTGCACTCAAATCTTTTGCTGTATTTAGTTTATTTTGGCATCCGGATGATGATTCTACCATGAAATTGCTTGGGCACCTGTTAATTTTTAAGATTTTGACACATTCAGCTCAAATGTACACAATTGCTGATTATGGCTGTCAAATCTAAACCAAACGTTGTGCACTCAAATCTTTTGCTGTATTTAGTTTATTTTGGCATCCGGATGATGATTCTAGCATGAAATTGCTTGGGCACCTGTTAATTTTTAAGATTTTGACACATTCAGCTCAAATGTACACAATTGCTGATTATGGCTGTCAAATCTAAACCAAACGTTGTACACTCAAATCTTTTGCTGTATTTAGTTTATTTTGGCATCCGGATGATGATTCTAGCATGAAATTGCTTGGGCACCTGTTAATTTTTAAGATTTTGACACATTCAGCTCAAATGTACAATCATGCGCTACAAACGCATTTAAAGCAATAAAAAGGTGATTATGGCTGTCAAACCTAAACCAAACGTGCACTCAAATCTTTTGCTGTATTTAGTTTATTTTGGCATCCGGATGATGATTCTAGCATGAAATTGCTTGGGCACCTGTTAATTTTTAAGATTTTGACACATTCAGCTCAAATGTACACAATTGCTGATTATGGCTGTCAAATCTAAACCAAACGTTGTGCACTCAAATCTTTTGCTGTATTTTGTTTATTTTGGCATCCGGATGATGATTCTAGCATGAAATTGCTTGGGCACCTGTTAATTTTTAAGATTTTGACACATTCAGCTCAAATGTACAATTATGCGCTAAAAACGCATTTAAAGCAATAAAAAGGTGATTATGGCTGTCAAACCTAAACCAAACGTTGTGCACTCAAATCTTTTGCTGTATTTAGTTTATTTTGGCATCCGGATGATGATTCTAGCATGAAATTGCTTGGGCACCTGTTAATTTTTAAGATTTTGACACATTCACCTCAAATGTACAATCATGCGCTAAAAACGCATTTAAAGCAATAAAAAGGTGATTATGACTGTCAAACCTAAACCAAACGTTGTGCACTCAAATCTTTTGCTGTATTTAGTTTATTTTGGCATCCGGATGATGATTCTAGCATGAAATTGCTTGGGCACCTGTTAATTTTTAAGATTTTGACACATTCAGCTCAAATGTACACAATTGCTGATTATGGCTGTCAAATCTAAACCAAACGTTGTGCACTCAAATCTTTTGCTGTATTTAGTTTATTTTGGCATCCGGATGATGATTCTAGCATGAAATTGCTTGGGCACCTGTTAATTTTTAAGATTTTGACACATTCAGCTCAAATGTACAATCATGCGCTAAAAACGCATTTAAAGCAATAAAAAGGTGATTATGGCTGTCAAACCTAAACCAAACGTTGTGCACTCAAATCTTTTGCTGTATTTAGTTTATTTTGGCATCCGGATGATGATTCTACCATGAAATTGCTTGGGCACCTGTTAATTTTTAAGATTTTGACACATTCAGCTCAAATGTACACAATTGCTGATTATGGCTGTCAAATCTAAACCAAACGTTGTGCACTCAAATCTTTTGCTGTATTTAGTTTATTTTGGCATCCGGATGATGATTCTAGCATGAAATTGCTTGGGCACCTGTTAATTTTTAAGATTTTGACACATTCAGCTCAAATGTACAATCATGCGCTAAAAACGCATTTAAAGCAATAAAAAGGTGATTATGGCTGTCAAACCTAAACCAAACGTTGTGCACTCAAATCTTTTGCTGTATTTAGTTTATTTTGGCATCCGGATGATGATTCTACCATGAAATTGCTTGGGCACCTGTTAATTTTTAAGATTTTGACACATTCAGCTCAAATGTACACAATTGCTGATTATGGCTGTCAAATCTAAACCAAACGTTGTGCACTCAAATCTTTTGCTGTATTTAGTTTATTTTGGCATCCGGATGATGATTCTAGCATGAAATTGCTTGGGCACCTGTTAATTTGTAAGATTTTGACACATTCAGCTCAAATGTACAATTATGCGCTAAAAACGCATTTAAAGCAATAAAAAGGTGATTATGGCTGTCAAACCTAAACCAAACGTTGTGCACTCAAATCTTTTGCTGTATTTAGTTTATTTTGGCATCCGGATGATGATTCTAGCATGAAATTTCTTGGGCACCTGTTAATTTTTAAGATTTTGACACATTCACCTCAAATGTACAATCATGCGCTAAAAACGCATTTAAAGCAATAAAAAGGTGATTATGGCTGTCAAACCTAAACCAAACGTTGTGCACTCAAATCTTTTGCTGTATTTAGTTTATTTTGGCATCCGGATGATGATTCTAGCATGAAATTGCTTGGGCACCTGTTAATTTTTAAGATTTTGACACATTCAGCTCAAATGTACACAATTGCTGATTATGGCTGTCAAATCTAAACCAAACGTTGTGCACTCAAATCTTTTGCTGTATTTAGTTTATTTTGGCATCCGGATGATGATTCTAGCATGAAATTGCTTGGGCACCTGTTAATTTTTAAGATTTTGACACATTCAGCTCAAATGTACAATCATGCGCTAAAAACGCATTTAAAACAATAAAAAGGTGATTATGGCTGTCAAACCTAAACCAAACGTTGTGCACTCAAATCTTTTGCTGTATTTAGTTTATTTTGGCATCCGGATGATGATTCTACCATGAAATTGCTTGGGCACCTGTTAATTTTTAAGATTTTGACACATTCAGCTCAAATGTACACAATTGCTGATTATGGCTGTCAAATCTAAACCAAACGTTGTGCACTCAAATCTTTTGCTGTATTTAGTTTATTTTGGCATCCGGATGATGATTCTAGCATGAAATTGCTTGGGCACCTGTTAATTTTTAAGATTTTGACACATTCAGCTCAAATGTACAATCATGCGCTAAAAACGCATTTAAAGCAATAAAAAGGTGATTATGGCTGTCAAACCTAAACCAAACGTTGTGCACTCAAATCTTTTGCTGTATTTAGTTTATTTTGGCATCCGGATGATGATTCTAGCATGAAATTGCTTGGGCACCTGTTAATTTTTAAGATTTTGACACATTCAGCTCAAATGTACACAATTGCTGATTATGGCTGTCAAATCTAAACCAAACGTTGTGCACTCAAATCTTTTGCTGTATTTAGTTTATTTTGGCATCCGGATGATGATTCTAGCATGAAATTGCTTGGGCACCTGTTAATTTTTAAGATTTTGACACATTCAGCTCAAATGTACAATCATGCGCTAAAAACGCATTTAAAGCAATAAAAAGGTGATTATGGCTGTCAAACCTAAACCAAACGTTGTGCACTCAAATCTTTTGCTGTATTTAGTTTATTTTGGCATCCGGATGATGATTCTACCATGAAATTGCTTGGGCACCTGTTAATTTTTAAGATTTTGACACATTCAGCTCAAATGTACACAATTGCTGATTATGGCTGTCAAATCTAAACCAAACGTTGTGCACTCAAATCTTTTGCTGTATTTAGTTTATTTTGGCATCCGGATGATGATTCTAGCATGAAATTGCTTGGGCACCTGTTAATTTTTAAGATTTTGACACATTCAGCTCAAATGTACAATCATGCGCTAAAAACGCATTTAAAGCAATAAAAAGGTGATTATGGCTGTCAAACCTAAACCAAACGTTGTGCACTCAAATCTTTTGCTGTATTTAGTTTATTTTGGCATCCGGATGATGATTCTACCATGAAATTGCTTGGGCACCTGTTAATTTTTAAGATTTTGACACATTCAGCTCAAATGTACACAATTGCTGATTATGGCTGTCAAATCTAAACCAAACGTTGTGCACTCAAATCTTTTGCTGTATTTAGTTTATTTTGGCATCCGGATGATGATTCTAGCATGAAATTGCTTGGGCACCTGTTAATTTTTAAGATTTTGACACATTCAGCTCAAATGTACACAATTGCTGATTATGGCTGTCAAATCTAAACCAAACGTTGTACACTCAAATCTTTTGCTGTATTTAGTTTATTTTGGCATCCGGATGATGATTCTAGCATGAAATTGCTTGGGCACCTGTTAATTTTTAAGATTTTGACACATTCAGCTCAAATGTACAATCATGCGCTACAAACGCATTTAAAGCAATAAAAAGGTGATTATGGCTGTCAAACCTAAACCAAACGTGCACTCAAATCTTTTGCTGTATTTAGTTTATTTTGGCATCCGGATGATGATTCTAGCATGAAATTGCTTGGGCACCTGTTAATTTTTAAGATTTTGACACATTCAGCTCAAATGTACACAATTGCTGATTATGGCTGTCAAATCTAAACCAAACGTTGTGCACTCAAATCTTTTGCTGTATTTTGTTTATTTTGGCATCCGGATGATGATTCTAGCATGAAATTGCTTGGGCACCTGTTAATTTTTAAGATTTTGACACATTCAGCTCAAATGTACAATTATGCGCTAAAAACGCATTTAAAGCAATAAAAAGGTGATTATGGCTGTCAAACCTAAACCAAACGTTGTGCACTCAAATCTTTTGCTGTATTTAGTTTATTTTGGCATCCGGATGATGATTCTAGTGTGACAAGGTGATTGAGCTCACCTGCACTGATTTAAAATGACCCTCTATTGGTTAGTGCACTTCAACGTTGACTATAAAAACTGGCAGATTACTATCTTGCGCACTGACTCTTTGGTGTGGAGGCCCACCCACTTCCGGGTCTTGCCATCCTCGGTGCTTGTCACTATGTCTGACTCAGGTAAGTTAGCGAGCGTGTTATTGATCGCTTTATTGGTGCGACACATTTTTGTTCTTCTTGGTAGATTATGCATGCCTGGTTTACCAGAATTCTCCTCCCTGCCCTGCCTTGCAATCTTCATTGAGATTGTCCGCGTGAACTGTTGCCTTCTCCTGCGGATGCTGCTGGTAGGTAGATTTTATTGTAGTTGTAGAATTTTATATTAATCGCTAACTTTGTGACAGGGACGGGCGTGTTGTGGGGAGCAGACGGACATCGCCGTTAGACCGCGGCTGCTTTGCTTTGCTGTTGCTTGCTGTTTATGATCTTTTCTACTGTGTGAACCCTCACCGTCGGGAGCGCGGCTGATCCCCGTGGTGCCGCACCGCCTTCTCTCCCTCCTGGGAAAGTCTGCTTGAACTCTCATCGGTGCCAGTCAGCGAACTACACGGTGGTGTCACTACGACGTTCCGGTTCGGCTGACTCGGCCAGCGACCTGCCTGCGTGGACTGCATTTTAAGAGGATTGGATTTCTTAAAAATAGATATTTTAATAGTTCCTTATTATTCGATTGGGGTTAATTTGGGTGGGTTTTGTTGGATTGATTTCCTTATTTGTGTTTTCCTTTTTTTCCCTTTTTATCCAGGCTCAACGGTGGTGGTTCAAGGTGGTGGCGACCGGTTTTTTGTGTGTGCTGTGCCTCCCTGGTTGTGGGTTCACTTCCCCTCCTTCACTGGCGTGAGTGTGTCACATTTATTGGTGTGTAATTTTGTTTTATAGGTGTTCTCCCCCCCGTCAAAGGGCCTTGACACCATTGTTGAGCTCTGGACCAAGTTTATTGTTGTGCATGAATTAAATAAATTTTCATTTGTATTCTTTTTGTATCAACACCGTCTCATGCTCAGTGACTATCGAACCCGTGTGCCTTGTGTTTAAAACAAATTCCTTGGGTGTTGCCACAATTTGGCGTTGTCGGCAGGATTTTCACTACCTAAGAGCTGAGACGTGTGTTTGTTTTTTTGTATGATGTGAATATTTTCAAAAAAAAGAAATAATAATCCAGTGTAGGATCTGACTAAAAGCAAAGCAGTCGTTGGTCTATTTTTGACCCATTAGTGGGCGAAGTTTGTTTTCCTCCGTGTCTGGCCCCTTATCGGGTTAGTTTTTTTTTTTTATTGTAATATGGAGGGGGAAGTGCAAGAGTTAAGGGACTTAATAGCACAGTTGAGGGCAGAAAATGAGCGGTTGAGACAGGAACAGGCCGTGGCTGTGCCCGGTCCTAGTACAGCACCCCCTGCCTCTGTGCCCCCTACTGCCCCTTTGATTGCTAGTGCCCCAGTAACAGAAAGACTAGTGTTGATGTCTAGAGAAAGGAAGTGCCCTTACTTTAGAGGTAGCTCGGGTATAGGGTTGAGTGATTGGTTGGAGACACAGGCCTGCATGAGAGGGCGTAATTTTTCTATTTCAGAGCAGGCTTTCTTTTTGCTTGATCACCTTGAGGGTGAGGCACGGGAGGAGATAAGGTATCGCTCGATTGCTGAACAGGGAGATCCAGAATGTATTAGAACTGTTTTGCAGGAACTTTATGGGTCTACTGACTCCTACGTGGCCTTGCAAGAAGCCTTTTTTTCCCGCAAACAACAGGACGGTGAAACACTGCAAGAGTTTTCACTGGCATTAATGCGTCTTATGACGCTAGTTAAACGGTGTGCACCTAACGGTATGCCAAATTCGGATGTGTTGCTCCGTGATCAATTCGTAGAGTTTGTCTTGGATGGTGCACTCCGTCGGGAACTTAAGCAGTTTGTCCGAGGGCGGCCTACTGCTAGCCTGCTGGAGGTTCGGAGTGAGGCGATCCAGTGGGAACGTGAGGGTTTACCTGGGGGAGTTAGGGGGCGAAGCCATTCAGTTCCTTCAGTTCTTGGTTTCCAGTGTGAGGTAAAGAGTACCCCCCATGTGGTGGCTGGTATTTCAAAATCATCAGAGTTGAGTGAGGTGAAGGAGATGTTGAAGCTCCAGCAGGAGCAGCTAAACAAACTTAGCCAGACCATCTCCCTTTTGCAGAGGTCCCAGCAGGGCATTCGCCCTGCCGCTCGTGGTCCTATTATCTGTCGCCGATGTCAACAACCAGGTCATATTGCCAGGGAGTGCGACGGGCCTCGGGTTCCTTTCCAGTATAAGCCTTCCTTACCGAACCAGCAGTCTTTAGAACAATCTAACCCCCCTCAGCTGTCGGAAAACTAGGGCCCGCCGAGCTGCAGAGCCACAGTTCGGAGGGGACAGCCATTGGCTCCGAAGAGGTTGCTGACCTTGTGTCGTCTTGCCCGCATGTGGAGGTTAGTATGGGTGGTGTTACAGTCCCATGCTTGGTAGATACTGGGTCCATGGTGTCTACAATAACGCAGAGCTTTTTCCTGGAGCATTTTGAACCTTGGGGTCAGGAAAAGCTAAAATCCTGTCATTGGTTGCATCTCCGAGCAGCCAATGGTCTTGCTATCCCCTATATTGGCTACCTTGAGTTGGATGTTGAGCTGTGCAGTAAGTTCATGTCACGTTGTGGGGTGTTGGTGGTCAAAGATGCTCCTATTGGGGTGGTCCCTCCAGCGCCCTGTGTGCTGGGGATGAACATCATCCGCAAGTGTTACCATGAGCTTTTTGGCCAGCACGGTTTGGCATTGTTCAATCTGCCCTCTGTTGTTGGGGCACCCCTGCCTGTGTTGCAGGCATTGCAAAAGTGCCACCAGGTTAGTGTTGCTCAAGTCAGCACTGTTTCTGGTAGGGTCAGAGTACGTGGTCGAAAGGCATGTCTCATCCCTGGTGGTACTATGAAAGTCATTGCTGCCACATGTTCAGAGCAAGATGTCAGTGCTGCAGTTTTGTTTGAGCCCTTGCACTCCGGCCTTCCTGCTGGACTTCTGGCTTCACCAGCTTTGGTTCAGGTGGAAAGGGGTACAGCTTACATTCCTATCATAAATGTAGGCGCTACTGATGTCTTGCTCTATCCTCGCACCGTTGTTGGAACTTTGGATGGGGTCAGTGTTGTCAGTCTCCCAGCAGGAGTAACTGAGGTACCAGCAGTTGTGGCTACTGTGTTGACCCAGTCTGCATCCACTTCAGTACCAGAAAGAATTAACGATCTTGATTTGTCGTCCTTGCCAGGTGATGACCAACAAAAAGTTCATGCTCTACTTGCGAAGTACTCTTCTGTCTTTTCAGCTCATGATGGTGACTTGGGGTGCACTGACCTGTTGGCCCATGACATCCCCCTTTTGGATGATGTTCCAGTAAGGCAACGCTATAGGCGCATTCCTCCCTCAGATTATGAGGTTGTGAAAGAGCATATTAACCAACTATTGGAAGCTCAGGTCATCCGTGAGAGCTGCAGCCCTTATGCTTCACCCATAGTGTTGGTCAAAAAGAAGGATGGTACAATTCGCATGTGTGTCGACTATCGGCAACTTAATCAGAAAACAAGGAAAGATGCGTTTCCCCTTCCTCGAATAGAGGAATCTTTGGATGCCCTGACAAATGCCTGCTGGTTTTCAACCATGGACCTTGCCAGTGGGTATAATCAAGTACCTGTGGCGGAAGCAGACCGCCCCAAAACTGCATTTTGCACTCCATTTGGCCTTTTTGAGTGGAACCGCATGCCATTTGGCCTTTGCAATGCACCCGGCACCTTCCAGAGGCTCATGCAGCGGATTTTTGGTGACCAACAATGCCAATCTTTGCTTCTTTATCTGGATGATATTGTGGTCTTTTCTACCACTGTTGAGCAACATCTGGAGCGACTGGAATTGGTGCTGGGGCGGTTGCAGCGAGAAGGCCTGAAGGCAAAACTGTCAAAGTGTTCCTTTTTCCAGCAACAAGTGAACTACTTGGGGCATGTTATTTCGAGTGAGGGTGTTGCCACTGATCGAGGTAAAGTGGAGGTGGTGGCGAATTGGCAACCCCCTAAAACAACTTCCGAGCTGCGGTCATTTCTTGGATTTGCCAGCTATTACCGCCGCTTCGTAGAAGGGTTTGCCAAGTTGGCTGCCCCTCTCCATCGGCTGGTGGCAGAGTTGGGTGGCTCAAAGGCAAGTAAAAAGTCACAGCCGATAGCTGGGCATTGGACCCCAGAGTGTCAGCAGAGCTTTGAAACACTCAAGACAAAGCTCACTACTTCACCTGTGCTTGCATATGCAGACTTTTCCCTCCCGTTTATTCTGGAGGTGGATGCAAGCTATAGTGGCCTTGGGGCTGTGCTCTCACAGGAGCAGCATGGGAAGGTAAGGCCCATAGCTTATGCCAGTCGGGGATTGAGGCCCACTGAGCGGAATATGAACAATTATAGCTCTATGAAGTTAGAGTTTTTGGCGCTCAAGTGGGCCATGACAGAGAAATTTAGAGATTATCTCCTGGGTAATAAGTGTGTTGTCTATACAGACAACAATCCCCTGAGCCATTTATCATCTGCCAAACTTGGGGCCACTGAGCAACGTTGGGCAGCTCAGTTGGCACCGTTTGACTTTGAAATCAAGTACCGTTCAGGGAAAAGTAATGTCAATGCAGATGCACTTTCTCGCCAACCTTCACCTGGTGTGAGTGACCTGGAAGCAATGCTTCCAGGCACGACCCTCCCAAAACCTTTACAACAAGCCCTTAAGGGGACAAGGCCACAAACTATTCAAGCTGCTATTGCAGCCTTGCCACATCATCCCCAGGTGGACATGTGTGCCCTTCAAAGGGCTGACCCAATCCTGGCTGAGTTATGGCCGTTTTGGGAGAGCAAACGGCGGCCAACCCGGGAGGAGCGCCAGCAGTTGTCGAAATCTGCTTTGGCTCTCCTTCGTCAGTGGGATAGGTTGGTGGAGAGACGTGGAGCCCTTTACCGCCAGGTCTATAGACCTGATGGTGCTGAGGCAGTCCTCCAGCTGCTGTTGCCATCTGCCTTGAAGAAAGAAGTTTTGACTGAGGTACATCAAAAACATGGTCACCAGGGAGTAGGGAGGACCCTGGAGTTACTCAGGCAGAGGTGTTACTGGCCTGGCATGACATCAGATGTTGACCAGTGGTGTCAGACATGTGATAGATGTCAAAGTCGCCAAGGACACTCCGCATCGGGCCCGGGCCACTATGGGACACCTTCTGGCTTCCCGACCAAATGAGATCTTGGTGATTGATTTTACAATTCTGGAGCCAGCTCGAAATGGGATTGAAAATGTCCTTGTTATTACAGATGTTTTTAGCAAGTACACACTGGCGTTTCCCACCCGTGACCAGAAAGCCTGTACTGTGGCTCAGGTGCTGGTTGTAGAGTGGTTCTCAAAGTTTGGTGTCCCGGCTCGAATTCATTCGGACCAAGGGCGTAACTTTGAGAGTTTCTTGATCCAGCAACTGTGTAATTTATATGGCATTGTTAAATCTCGTACTACCCCTTACCATCCCGCAGGTAATGGCCAGTGTGAGAGATTTAACAGGACCCTGCACAATTTGCTGCGTACCTTGCCAGCATCACACAAGAGAGACTGGACTGCATGCCTACCGCAGCTTCTGTACTCTTATAACACCACTCCCCATCAGTCCACTGGTGAGTCTCCATATTTCCTGATGTTTGGTCAGGAACCACGGCTCCCAGTTGACTTTTTGTTGGGTAGAGTACAGGAGCCTGTTGGTGGCAGAGTAGATGAGTGGATTTTGGAGCACCAGACCCGTTTGCAGATCGCGTTTCAAAGTGCTCGGGATCGGATGCAGGTTGCAGCAGGCCGTCGTAAAGAGGCCCATGATCAACAGGTCAGGGATGTTCCATTAGTGCAAGGTCAGTTGGTCTTCATGAGAGACTGCGGTCCACGAGGTCGTCATAAAATCAGAGACCTATGGGACTCCGTGGTCTATAAAATAGTGAGAGCACCAAGTCTGGGTGGTTCTGTGTACACCATTGCCCCAATAGCAGACCAAACCAAGGTGAAACATGTTCACCGGACCCTGCTTAAGGCAGTGGTTGGAGCTGATTGCCCAGTTGAGGCCCCGGTCTCAGTGTCACCTACTGATGTACCGCACATAGAAGATGACTCGTGGCCTGAGGATGCCCTCTTTGTTTTAACAAGTGGAGCTCCTCAGGTGGGGCCTTCTCAAATGGAGGCAGCTGGGCCTGTCCCTAATCTGGGACCTTCCTCTCATCCAGCTCTGGAACAACACTTTACACAAATGTCTTTACCAGGTGAATCACGGACACCATTGACCGTTGACCCCACGAGTAGTCAGAGGATTCTCCGTCGTACTGGTCGTGCCACAGCTGGACGTCATGCAAATGTGCATCATCTCCCTCGGCCGGTCCAATCGCGGGAGGCAGCAATCTCTTCGGGGGTGGCAGCCAATGGGCAGTCAGCTTTGTTTAGACCCTGGAGTTAGACAATGTTTTATCGTCGGGGCGACGACACAAAAAGGGGGGGCAGAATGTGACAAGGTGATTGAGCTCACCTGCACTGATTTAAAATGACCCTCTATTGGTTAGTGCACTTCAACGTTGACTATAAAAACTGGCAGATTACTATCTTGCGCACTGACTCTTTGGTGTGGAGGCCCACCCACTTCCGGGTCTTGCCATCCTCGGTGCTTGTCACTATGTCTGACTCAGGTAAGTTAGCGAGCGTGTTATTGATCGCTTTATTGGTGCGACACATTTTTGTTCTTCTTGGTAGATTATGCATGCCTGGTTTACCAGAATTCTCCTCCCTGCCCTGCCTTGCAATCTTCATTGAGATTGTCCGCGTGAACTGTTGCCTTCTCCTGCGGATGCTGCTGGTAGGTAGATTTTATTGTAGTTGTAGAATTTTATATTAATCGCTAACTTTGTGACAGGGACGGGCGTGTTGTGGGGAGCAGACGGACATCGCCGTTAGACCGCGGCTGCTTTGCTTTGCTGTTGCTTGCTGTTTATGATCTTTTCTACTGTGTGAACCCTCGCCGTCGGGAGCGCGGCTGATCCCCGTGGTGCCGCACCGCCTTCTCTCCCTCCTGGGAAAGTCTGCTTGAACTCTCATCGGTGCCAGTCAGCGAACTACACGGTGGTGTCACTACGACGTTCCGGTTCGGCTGACTCGGCCAGCGACCTGCCTGCGTGGACTGCATTTTAAGAGGATTGGATTTCTTAAAAATAGATATTTTAATAGTTCCTTATTATTCGATTGGGGTTAATTTGGGTGGGTTTTGTTGGATTGATTTCCTTATTTGTGTTTTCCTTTTTTTCCCTTTTTATCCAGGCTCAACGGTGGTGGTTCAAGGTGGTGGCGACCGGTTTTTTGTGTGTGCTGTGCCTCCCTGGTTGTGGGTTCACTTCCCCTCCTTCACTGGCGTGAGTGTGTCACATTTATTGGTGTGTAATTTTGTTTTATAGGTGTTCTCCCCCCCGTCAAAGGGCCTTGACACCATTGTTGAGCTCTGGACCAAGTTTATTGTTGTGCATGAATTAAATAAATTTTCATTTGTATTCTTTTTGTATCAACACCGTCTCATGCTCAGTGACTATCGAACCCGTGTGCCTTGTGTTTAAAACAAATTCCTTGGGTGTTGCCACACTAGCATGAAATTGCTTGGGCACCTGTTAATTTTTAAGATTTTGACACATTCACCTCAAATGTACAATCATGCGCTAAAAACGCATTTAAAGCAATAAAAAGGTGATTATGACTGTCAAACCTAAACCAAACGTTGTGCACTCAAATCTTTTGCTGTATTTAGTTTATTTTGGCATCCGGATGATGATTCTAGCATGAAATTGCTTGGGCACCTGTTAATTTTTAAGATTTTGACACATTCAGCTCAAATGTACACAATTGCTGATTATGGCTGTCAAATCTAAACCAAACGTTGTGCACTCAAATCTTTTGCTGTATTTAGTTTATTTTGGCATCCGGATGATGATTCTAGCATGAAATTGCTTGGGCACCTGTTAATTTTTAAGATTTTGACACATTCAGCTCAAATGTACAATCATGCGCTAAAAACGCATTTAAAGCAATAAAAAGGTGATTATGGCTGTCAAACCTAAACCAAACGTTGTGCACTCAAATCTTTTGCTGTATTTAGTTTATTTTGGCATCCGGATGATGATTCTACCATGAAATTGCTTGGGCACCTGTTAATTTTTAAGATTTTGACACATTCAGCTCAAATGTACACAATTGCTGATTATGGCTGTCAAATCTAAACCAAACGTTGTGCACTCAAATCTTTTGCTGTATTTAGTTTATTTTGGCATCCGGATGATGATTCTAGCATGAAATTGCTTGGGCACCTGTTAATTTTTAAGATTTTGACACATTCAGCTCAAATGTACAATCATGCGCTAAAAACGCATTTAAAGCAATAAAAAGGTGATTATGGCTGTCAAACCTAAACCAAACGTTGTGCACTCAAATCTTTTGCTGTATTTAGTTTATTTTGGCATCCGGATGATGATTCTACCATGAAATTGCTTGGGCACCTGTTAATTTTTAAGATTTTGACACATTCAGCTCAAATGTACACAATTGCTGATTATGGCTGTCAAATCTAAACCAAACGTTGTGCACTCAAATCTTTTGCTGTATTTAGTTTATTTTGGCATCCGGATGATGATTCTAGCATGAAATTGCTTGGGCACCTGTTAATTTGTAAGATTTTGACACATTCAGCTCAAATGTACAATTATGCGCTAAAAACGCATTTAAAGCAATAAAAAGGTGATTATGGCTGTCAAACCTAAACCAAACGTTGTGCACTCAAATCTTTTGCTATATTTAGTTTATTTTGGCATCCGGATGATGATTCTAGCATGAAATTTCTTGGGCACCTGTTAATTTTTAAGATTTTGACACATTCACCTCAAATGTACAATCATGCGCTAAAAACGCATTTAAAGCAATAAAAAGGTGATTATGGCTGTCAAACCTAAACCAAACGTTGTGCACTCAAATCTTTTGCTGTATTTAGTTTATTTTGGCATCCGGATGATGATTCTAGCATGAAATTGCTTGGGCACCTGTTAATTTTTAAGATTTTGACACATTCAGCTCAAATGTACACAATTGCTGATTATGGCTGTCAAATCTAAACCAAACGTTGTGCACTCAAATCTTTTGCTGTATTTAGTTTATTTTGGCATCCGGATGATGATTCTAGCATGAAATTGCTTGGGCACCTGTTAATTTTTAAGATTTTGACACATTCAGCTCAAATGTACAATCATGCGCTAAAAACGCATTTAAAACAATAAAAAGGTGATTATGGCTGTCAAACCTAAACCAAACGTTGTGCACTCAAATCTTTTGCTGTATTTAGTTTATTTTGGCATCCGGATGATGATTCTACCATGAAATTGCTTGGGCACCTGTTAATTTTTAAGATTTTGACACATTCAGCTCAAATGTACACAATTGCTGATTATGGCTGTCAAATCTAAACCAAACGTTGTGCACTCAAATCTTTTGCTGTATTTAGTTTATTTTGGCATCCGGATGATGATTCTAGCATGAAATTGCTTGGGCACCTGTTAATTTTTAAGATTTTGACACATTCAGCTCAAATGTACAATCATGCGCTAAAAACGCATTTAAAGCAATAAAAAGGTGATTATGGCTGTCAAACCTAAACCAAACGTTGTGCACTCAAATCTTTTGCTGTATTTAGTTTATTTTGGCATCCGGATGATGATTCTAGCATGAAATTGCTTGGGCACCTGTTAATTTTTAAGATTTTGACACATTCAGCTCAAATGTACAATCATGCGCTAAAAACGCATTTAAAGCAATAAAAAGGTGATTATGGCTGTCAAACCTAAACCAAACGTTGTGCACTCAAATCTTTTGCTGTATTTAGTTTATTTTGGCATCCGGATGATGATTCTAGCATGAAATTGCTTGGGCACCTGTTAATTTTTAAGATTTTGACACATTCAGCTCAAATGTACAATCATGCGCTAAAAACGCATTTAAAGCAATAAAAAGGTGATTATGGCTGTCAAACCTAAACCAAACGTTGTGCACTCAAATCTTTTGCTGTATTTAGTTTATTTTGGCATCCGGATGATGATTCTACCATGAAATTGCTTGGGCACCTGTTAATTTTTAAGATTTTGACACATTCAGCTCAAATGTACACAATTGCTGATTATGGCTGTCAAATCTAAACCAAACGTTGTGCACTCAAATCTTTTGCTGTATTTAGTTTATTTTGGCATCCGGATGATGATTCTAGCATGAAATTGCTTGGGCACCTGTTAATTTTTAAGATTTTGACACATTCAGCTCAAATGTACAATCATGCGCTAAAAACGCATTTAAAGCAATAAAAAGGTGATTATGGCTGTCAAACCTAAACCAAACGTTGTGCACTCAAATCTTTTGCTGTATTTAGTTTATTTTGGCATCCGGATGATGATTCTAGCATGAAATTGCTTGGGCACCTGTTAATTTTTAAGATTTTGACACATTCAGCTCAAATGTACACAATTGCTGATTATGGCTGTCAAATCTAAACCAAACGTTGTGCACTCAAATCTTTTGCTGTATTTAGTTTATTTTGGCATCCGGATGATGATTCTAGCATGAAATTGCTTGGGCACCTGTTAATTTTTAAGATTTTGACACATTCAGCTCAAATGTACAATCATGCGCTAAAAACGCATTTAAAGCAATAAAAAGGTGATTATGGCTGTCAAACCTAAACCAAACGTTGTGCACTCAAATCTTTTGCTGTATTTAGTTTATTTTGGCATCCGGATGATGATTCTACCATGAAATTGCTTGGGCACCTGTTAATTTTTAAGATTTTGACACATTCAGCTCAAATGTACAATCATGCGCTAAAAACGCATTTAAAGCAATAAAAAGGTGATTATGGCTGTCAAACCTAAACCAAACGTTGTGCACTCAAATCTTTTGCTGTATTTAGTTTATTTTGGCATCCGGATGATGATTCTAGCATGAAATTGCTTGGGCACCTGTTAATTTTTAAGATTTTGACACATTCAGCTCAAATGTACAATCATGCGCTAAAAACGCATTTAAAGCAATAAAAAGGTGATTATGGCTGTCAAACCTAAACCAAACGTTGTGCACTCAAATCTTTTGCTGTATTTAGTTTATTTTGGCATCCGGATGATGATTCTACCATGAAATTGCTTGGGCACCTGTTAATTTTTAAGATTTTGACACATTCAGCTCAAATGTACACAATTGCTGATTATGGCTGTCAAATCTAAACCAAACGTTGTGCACTCAAATCTTTTGCTGTATTTAGTTTATTTTGGCATCCGGATGATGATTCTAGCATGAAATTGCTTGGGCACCTGTTAATTTTTAAGATTTTGACACATTCAGCTCAAATGTACAATCATGCGCTAAAAACGCATTTAAAGCAATAAAAAGGTGATTATGGCTGTCAAACCTAAACCAAACGTTGTGCACTCAAATCTTTTGCTGTATTTAGTTTATTTTGGCATCCGGATGATGATTCTAGCATGAAATTGCTTGGGCACCTGTTAATTTTTAAGATTTTGACACATTCAGCTCAAATGTACACAATTGCTGATTATGGCTGTCAAATCTAAACCAAACGTTGTGCACTCAAATCTTTTGCTGTATTTAGTTTATTTTGGCATCCGGATGATGATTCTAGCATGAAATTGCTTGGGCACCTGTTAATTTTTAAGATTTTGACACATTCAGCTCAAATGTACAATCATGCGCTAAAAACGCATTTAAAGCAATAAAAAGGTGATTATGGCTGTCAAACCTAAACCAAACGTTGTGCACTCAAATCTTTTGCTGTATTTAGTTTATTTTGGCATCCGGATGATGATTCTACCATGAAATTGCTTGGGCACCTGTTAATTTTTAAGATTTTGACACATTCAGCTCAAATGTACACAATTGCTGATTATGGCTGTCAAATCTAAACCAAACGTTGTGCACTCAAATCTTTTGCTGTATTTAGTTTATTTTGGCATCCGGATGATGATTCTAGCATGAAATTGCTTGGGCACCTGTTAATTTTTAAGATTTTGACACATTCAGCTCAAATGTACAATCATGCGCTAAAAACGCATTTAAAGCAATAAAAAGGTGATTATGGCTGTCAAACCTAAACCAAACGTTGTGCACTCAAATCTTTTGCTGTATTTAGTTTATTTTGGCATCCGGATGATGATTCTAGCATGAAATTGCTTGGGCACCTGTTAATTTTTAAGATTTTGACACATTCAGCTCAAATGTACAATCATGCGCTAAAAACGCATTTAAAGCAATAAAAAGGTGATTATGGCTGTCAAACCTAAACCAAACGTTGTGCACTCAAATCTTTTGCTGTATTTAGTTTATTTTGGCATCCGGATGATGATTCTAGCATGAAATTGCTTGGGCACCTGTTAATTTTTAAGATTTTGACACATTCAGCTCAAATGTACAATCATGCGCTAAAAACGCATTTAAAGCAATAAAAAGGTGATTATGGCTGTCAAACCTAAACCAAACGTTGTGCACTCAAATCTTTTGCTGTATTTAGTTTATTTTGGCATCCGGATGATGATTCTATCATGAAATTGCTTGGGCACCTGTTAATTTTTAAGATTTTGACACATTCAGCTCAAATGTACACAATTGCTGATTATGGCTGTCAAATCTAAACCAAACGTTGTGCACTCAAATCTTTTGCTGTATTTAGTTTATTTTGGCATCCGGATGATGATTCTAGCATGAAATTGCTTGGGCACCTGTTAATTTTTAAGATTTTGACACATTCAGCTCAAATGTACAATCATGCGCTAAAAACGCATTTAAAGCAATAAAAAGGTGATTATGGCTGTCAAACCTAAACCAAACGTTGTGCACTCAAATCTTTTGCTGTATTTAGTTTATTTTGGCATCCGGATGATGATTCTAGCATGAAATTGCTTGGGCACCTGTTAATTTTTAAGATTTTGACACATTCAGCTCAAATGTACACAATTGCTGATTATGGCTGTCAAATCTAAACCAAACGTTGTGCACTCAAATCTTTTGCTGTATTTAGTTTATTTTGGCATCCGGATGATGATTCTAGCATGAAATTGCTTGGGCACCTGTTAATTTTTAAGATTTTGACACATTCAGCTCAAATGTACAATCATGCGCTAAAAACGCATTTAAAGCAATAAAAAGGTGATTATGGCTGTCAAACCTAAACCAAACGTTGTGCACTCAAATCTTTTGCTGTATTTAGTTTATTTTGGCATCCGGATGATGATTCTACCATGAAATTGCTTGGGCACCTGTTAATTTTTAAGATTTTGACACATTCAGCTCAAATGTACAATCATGCGCTAAAAACGCATTTAAAGCAATAAAAAGGTGATTATGGCTGTCAAACCTAAACCAAACGTTGTGCACTCAAATCTTTTGCTGTATTTAGTTTATTTTGGCATCCGGATGATGATTCTAGCATGAAATTGCTTGGGCACCTGTTAATTTTTAAGATTTTGACACATTCAGCTCAAATGTACAATCATGCGCTAAAAACGCATTTAAAGCAATAAAAAGGTGATTATGGCTGTCAAACCTAAACCAAACGTTGTGCACTCAAATCTTTTGCTGTATTTAGTTTATTTTGGCATCCGGATGATGATTCTACCATGAAATTGCTTGGGCACCTGTTAATTTTTAAGATTTTGACACATTCAGCTCAAATGTACACAATTGCTGATTATGGCTGTCAAATCTAAACCAAACGTTGTGCACTCAAATCTTTTGCTGTATTTAGTTTATTTTGGCATCCGGATGATGATTCTAGCATGAAATTGCTTGGGCACCTGTTAATTTTTAAGATTTTGACACATTCAGCTCAAATGTACAATCATGCGCTAAAAACGCATTTAAAGCAATAAAAAGGTGATTATGGCTGTCAAACCTAAACCAAACGTTGTGCACTCAAATCTTTTGCTGTATTTAGTTTATTTTGGCATCCGGATGATGATTCTAGCATGAAATTGCTTGGGCACCTGTTAATTTTTAAGATTTTGACACATTCAGCTCAAATGTACACAATTGCTGATTATGGCTGTCAAATCTAAACCAAACGTTGTGCACTCAAATCTTTTGCTGTATTTAGTTTATTTTGGCATCCGGATGATGATTCTAGCATGAAATTGCTTGGGCACCTGTTAATTTTTAAGATTTTGACACATTCAGCTCAAATGTACAATCATGCGCTAAAAACGCATTTAAAGCAATAAAAAGGTGATTATGGCTGTCAAACCTAAACCAAACGTTGTGCACTCAAATCTTTTGCTGTATTTAGTTTATTTTGGCATCCGGATGATGATTCTACCATGAAATTGCTTGGGCACCTGTTAATTTTTAAGATTTTGACACATTCAGCTCAAATGTACACAATTGCTGATTATGGCTGTCAAATCTAAACCAAACGTTGTGCACTCAAATCTTTTGCTGTATTTAGTTTATTTTGGCATCCGGATGATGATTCTAGCATGAAATTGCTTGGGCACCTGTTAATTTTTAAGATTTTGACACATTCAGCTCAAATGTACAATCATGCGCTAAAAACGCATTTAAAGCAATAAAAAGGTGATTATGGCTGTCAAACCTAAACCAAACGTTGTGCACTCAAATCTTTTGCTGTATTTAGTTTATTTTGGCATCCGGATGATGATTCTAGCATGAAATTGCTTGGGCACCTGTTAATTTTTAAGATTTTGACACATTCAGCTCAAATGTACAATCATGCGCTAAAAACGCATTTAAAGCAATAAAAAGGTGATTATGGCTGTCAAACCTAAACCAAACGTTGTGCACTCAAATCTTTTGCTGTATTTAGTTTATTTTGGCATCCGGATGATGATTCTAGCATGAAATTGCTTGGGCACCTGTTAATTTTTAAGATTTTGACACATTCAGCTCAAATGTACACAATTGCTGATTATGGCTGTCAAATCTAAACCAAACGTTGTGCACTCAAATCTTTTGCTGTATTTAGTTTATTTTGGCATCCGGATGATGATTCTAGCATGAAATTGCTTGGGCACCTGTTAATTTTTAAGATTTTGACACATTCAGCTCAAATGTACAATTATGCGCTAAAAACGCATTTAAAGCAATAAAAAGGTGATTATGGCTGTCAAACCTAAACCAAACGTTGTGCACTCAAATCTTTTGCTGTATTTAGTTTATTTTGGCATCCGGATGATGATTCTAGCATGAAATTGCTTGGGCACCTGTTAATTTTTAAGATTTTGACACATTCACCTCAAATGTACAATCATGCGCTAAAAACGCATTTAAAGCAATAAAAAGGTGATTATGGCTGTCAAACCTAAACCAAACGTTGTGCACTCAAATCTTTTGCTGTATTTAGTTTATTTTGGCATCCGGATGATGATTCTAGCATGAAATTGCTTGGGCACCTGTTAATTTTTAAGATTTTGACACATTCAGCTCAAATGTACACAATTGCTGATTATGGCTGTCAAATCTAAACCAAACGTTGTGCACTCAAATCTTTTGCTGTATTTAGTTTATTTTGGCATCCGGATGATGATTCTAGCATGAAATTGCTTGGGCACCTGTTAATTTTTAAGATTTTGACACATTCAGCTCAAATGTACAATCATGCGCTAAAAACGCATTTAAAACAATAAAAAGGTGATTATGGCTGTCAAACCTAAACCAAACGTTGTGCACTCAAATCTTTTGCTGTATTTAGTTTATTTTGGCATCCGGATGATGATTCTACCATGAAATTGCTTGGGCACCTGTTAATTTTTAAGATTTTGACACATTCAGCTCAAATGTACACAATTGCTGATTATGGCTGTCAAATCTAAACCAAACGTTGTGCACTCAAATCTTTTGCTGTATTTAGTTTATTTTGGCATCCGGATGATGATTCTAGCATGAAATTGCTTGGGCACCTGTTAATTTTTAAGATTTTGACACATTCAGCTCAAATGTACAATCATGCGCTAAAAACGCATTTAAAGCAATAAAAAGGTGATTATGGCTGTCAAACCTAAACCAAACGTTGTGCACTCAAATCTTTTGCTGTATTTAGTTTATTTTGGCATCCGGATGATGATTCTAGCATGAAATTGCTTGGGCACCTGTTAATTTTTAAGATTTTGACACATTCAGCTCAAATGTACAATCATGCGCTAAAAACGCATTTAAAGCAATAAAAAGGTGATTATGGCTGTCAAACCTAAACCAAACGTTGTGCACTCAAATCTTTTGCTGTATTTAGTTTATTTTGGCATCCGGATGATGATTCTAGCATGAAATTGCTTGGGCACCTGTTAATTTTTAAGATTTTGACACATTCAGCTCAAATGTACAATCATGCGCTAAAAACGCATTTAAAGCAATAAAAAGGTGATTATGGCTGTCAAACCTAAACCAAACGTTGTGCACTCAAATCTTTTGCTGTATTTAGTTTATTTTGGCATCCGGATGATGATTCTACCATGAAATTGCTTGGGCACCTGTTAATTTTTAAGATTTTGACACATTCAGCTCAAATGTACACAATTGCTGATTATGGCTGTCAAATCTAAACCAAACGTTGTGCACTCAAATCTTTTGCTGTATTTAGTTTATTTTGGCATCCGGATGATGATTCTAGCATGAAATTGCTTGGGCACCTGTTAATTTTTAAGATTTTGACACATTCAGCTCAAATGTACAATCATGCGCTAAAAACGCATTTAAAGCAATAAAAAGGTGATTATGGCTGTCAAACCTAAACCAAACGTTGTGCACTCAAATCTTTTGCTGTATTTAGTTTATTTTGGCATCCGGATGATGATTCTAGCATGAAATTGCTTGGGCACCTGTTAATTTTTAAGATTTTGACACATTCAGCTCAAATGTACACAATTGCTGATTATGGCTGTCAAATCTAAACCAAACGTTGTGCACTCAAATCTTTTGCTGTATTTAGTTTATTTTGGCATCCGGATGATGATTCTAGCATGAAATTGCTTGGGCACCTGTTAATTTTTAAGATTTTGACACATTCAGCTCAAATGTACAATCATGCGCTAAAAACGCATTTAAAGCAATAAAAAGGTGATTATGGCTGTCAAACCTAAACCAAACGTTGTGCACTCAAATCTTTTGCTGTATTTAGTTTATTTTGGCATCCGGATGATGATTCTACCATGAAATTGCTTGGGCACCTGTTAATTTTTAAGATTTTGACACATTCAGCTCAAATGTACAATCATGCGCTAAAAACGCATTTAAAGCAATAAAAAGGTGATTATGGCTGTCAAACCTAAACCAAACGTTGTGCACTCAAATCTTTTGCTGTATTTAGTTTATTTTGGCATCCGGATGATGATTCTAGCATGAAATTGCTTGGGCACCTGTTAATTTTTAAGATTTTGACACATTCAGCTCAAATGTACAATCATGCGCTAAAAACGCATTTAAAGCAATAAAAAGGTGATTATGGCTGTCAAACCTAAACCAAACGTTGTGCACTCAAATCTTTTGCTGTATTTAGTTTATTTTGGCATCCGGATGATGATTCTACCATGAAATTGCTTGGGCACCTGTTAATTTTTAAGATTTTGACACATTCAGCTCAAATGTACACAATTGCTGATTATGGCTGTCAAATCTAAACCAAACGTTGTGCACTCAAATCTTTTGCTGTATTTAGTTTATTTTGGCATCCGGATGATGATTCTAGCATGAAATTGCTTGGGCACCTGTTAATTTTTAAGATTTTGACACATTCAGCTCAAATGTACAATCATGCGCTAAAAACGCATTTAAAGCAATAAAAAGGTGATTATGGCTGTCAAACCTAAACCAAACGTTGTGCACTCAAATCTTTTGCTGTATTTAGTTTATTTTGGCATCCGGATGATGATTCTAGCATGAAATTGCTTGGGCACCTGTTAATTTTTAAGATTTTGACACATTCAGCTCAAATGTACACAATTGCTGATTATGGCTGTCAAATCTAAACCAAACGTTGTGCACTCAAATCTTTTGCTGTATTTAGTTTATTTTGGCATCCGGATGATGATTCTAGCATGAAATTGCTTGGGCACCTGTTAATTTTTAAGATTTTGACACATTCAGCTCAAATGTACAATCATGCGCTAAAAACGCATTTAAAGCAATAAAAAGGTGATTATGGCTGTCAAACCTAAACCAAACGTTGTGCACTCAAATCTTTTGCTGTATTTAGTTTATTTTGGCATCCGGATGATGATTCTACCATGAAATTGCTTGGGCACCTGTTAATTTTTAAGATTTTGACACATTCAGCTCAAATGTACACAATTGCTGATTATGGCTGTCAAATCTAAACCAAACGTTGTGCACTCAAATCTTTTGCTGTATTTAGTTTATTTTGGCATCCGGATGATGATTCTAGCATGAAATTGCTTGGGCACCTGTTAATTTTTAAGATTTTGACACATTCAGCTCAAATGTACAATCATGCGCTAAAAACGCATTTAAAGCAATAAAAAGGTGATTATGGCTGTCAAACCTAAACCAAACGTTGTGCACTCAAATCTTTTGCTGTATTTAGTTTATTTTGGCATCCGGATGATGATTCTAGCATGAAATTGCTTGGGCACCTGTTAATTTTTAAGATTTTGACACATTCAGCTCAAATGTACAATCATGCGCTAAAAACGCATTTAAAGCAATAAAAAGGTGATTATGGCTGTCAAACCTAAACCAAACGTTGTGCACTCAAATCTTTTGCTGTATTTAGTTTATTTTGGCATCCGGATGATGATTCTAGCATGAAATTGCTTGGGCACCTGTTAATTTTTAAGATTTTGACACATTCAGCTCAAATGTACACAATTGCTGATTATGGCTGTCAAATCTAAACCAAACGTTGTGCACTCAAATCTTTTGCTGTATTTAGTTTATTTTGGCATCCGGATGATGATTCTAGCATGAAATTGCTTGGGCACCTGTTAATTTTTAAGATTTTGACACATTCAGCTCAAATGTACAATTATGCGCTAAAAACGCATTTAAAGCAATAAAAAGGTGATTATGGCTGTCAAACCTAAACCAAACGTTGTGCACTCAAATCTTTTGCTGTATTTAGTTTATTTTGGCATCCGGATGATGATTCTAGCATGAAATTGCTTGGGCACCTGTTAATTTTTAAGATTTTGACACATTCAGCTCAAATGTACAATCATGCGCTAAAAACGCATTTAAAGCAATAAAAAGGTGATTATGGCTGTCAAACCTAAACCAAACGTTGTGCACTCAAATCTTTTGCTGTATTTAGTTTATTTTGGCATCCGGATGATGATTCTAGCATGAAATTGCTTGGGTACCTGTTAATTTTTAAGATTTTGACACATTCAGCTCAAATGTACAATCATGCGCTAAAAACGCATTTAAAGCAATAAAAAGGTGATTATGGCTGTCAAACCTAAACCAAACGTTGTGCACTCAAATCTTTTGCTGTATTTAGTTTATTTTGGCATCCGGATGATGATTCTAGCATGAAATTGCTTGGGTACCTGTTAATTTTTAAGATTTTGACACATTCAGCTCAAATGTACACAATTGCTGATTATGGCTGTCAAATCTAAACCAAACGTTGTGCACTCAAATCTTTTGCTGTATTTAGTTTATTTTGGCATCCGGATGATGATTCTAGCATGAAATTGCTTGGGCACCTGTTAATTTTTAAGATTTTGACACATTCAGCTCAAATGTACAATTATGCGCTAAAAACGCATTTAAAGCAATAAAAAGGTGATTATGGCTGTCAAACCTAAACCAAACGTTGTGCACTCAAACCTTTTGCTGTATTTAGTTTATTTTGGCATCCGGATGATGATTCTAGCATGAAATTGCTTGGGCACCTGTTAATTTTTAAGATTTTGACACATTCACCTCAAATGTACAATCATGCGCTAAAAACGCATTTAAAGCAATAAAAAGGTGATTATGGCTGTCAAACCTAAACCAAACGTTGTGCACTCAAATCTTTTGCTGTATTTAGTTTATTTTGGCATCCGGATGATGATTCTAGCATGAAATTGCTTGGGCACCTGTTAATTTTTAAGATTTTGACACATTCAGCTCAAATGTACACAATTGCTGATTATGGCTGTCAAATCTAAACCAAACGTTGTGCACTCAAATCTTTTGCTGTATTTAGTTTATTTTGGCATCCGGATGATGATTCTAGCATGAAATTGCTTGGGCACCTGTTAATTTTTAAGATTTTGACACATTCAGCTCAAATGTACAATCATGCGCTAAAAACGCATTTAAAGCAATAAAAAGGTGATTATGGCTGTCAAACCTAAAACCAAACGTTGTGCACTCAAATCTTTTGCTGTATTTAGTTTATTTTGGCATCCGGATGATGATTCTACCATGAAATTGCTTGGGCACCTGTTAATTTTTAAGATTTTGACACATTCAGCTCAAATGTACACAATTGCTGATTATGGCTGTCAAATCTAAACCAAACGTTGTGCACTCAAATCTTTTGCTGTATTTAGTTTATTTTGGCATCCGGATGATGATTCTAGCATGAAATTGCTTGGGCACCTGTTAATTTTTAAGATTTTGACACATTCAGCTCAAATGTACAATCATGCGCTAAAAACGCATTTAAAGCAATAAAAAGGTGATTATGGCTGTCAAACCTAAACCAAACGTTGTGCACTCAATCTTTTGCTGTATTTAGTTTATTTTGGCATCCGGATGATGATTCTAGCATGAAATTGCTTGGGCACCTGTTAATTTTTAAGATTTTGACACATTCAGCTCAAATGTACAATCATGCGCTAAAAACGCATTTAAAGCAATAAAAAGGTGATTATGGCTGTCAAACCTAAACCAAACGTTGTGCACTCAAATCTTTTGCTGTATTTAGTTTATTTTGGCATCCGGATGATGATTCTAGCATGAAATTGCTTGGGCACCTGTTAATTTTTAAGATTTTGACACATTCAGCTCAAATGTACATCAACTTGCTGATTATGGCTGTCAAATCTAAACCAAACGTTGTGCACTCAAATCTTTTGCTGTATTTAGTTTATTTTGGCATCCGGATGATGATTCTAGCATGAAATTGCTTGGGCACCTGTTAATTTTTAAGATTTTGACACATTCAGCTCAAATGTACAATTTATGCGCTAAAAACGCATTTAAAGCAATAAAAAGGTGATTATGGCTGTCAACCTAAACCAAACCGTTGTGCACTCAAATCTTTGCTGTATTAGTTTATTTTGGCATCCGGGATGATGATTCTAGCATGAAATTGCTTGGGCACCTGTTAATTTTTAAGATTTTGACACATTCAGCTCAAATGTACAATCATGCGCTAAAAACGCATTTAAAGCAATAAAAAGGTGATTATGGCTGTCAAACCTAAACCAAACGTTGTGCACTCAAATCTTTTGCTGTATTTAGTTTATTTTGGCATCCGGATGATGATTCTAGCATGAAAATTGCTTGGGTACCTGTTAATTTTTAAGATTTTGACACATTCAGCTCAAATGTACAATCATGCGCTAAAAACGCATTTAAAGCAATAAAAAGGTGATTATGGCTGTCAAACCTAAACCAAACGTTGTGCACTCAAATCTTTTGCTGTATTTAGTTTATTTTGGCATCCGGATGATGATTCTAGCATGAAATTGCTTGGGTACCTGTTAATTTTTAAGATTTTGACACATTCAGCTCAAATGTACACAATTGCTGATTATGGCTGTCAAATCTAAACCAAACGTTGTGCACTCAAATCTTTTGCTGTATTTAGTTTATTTTGGCATCCGGATGATGATTCTAGCATGAAATTGCTTGGGCACCTGTTAATTTTTAAGATTTTGACACATTCAGCTCAAATGTACAATTATGCGCTAAAAACGCATTTAAAGCAATAAAAAGGTGATTATGGCTGTCAAACCTAAACCAAACGTTGTGCACTCAAACCTTTTGCTGTATTTAGTTTATTTTGGCATCCGGATGATGATTCTAGCATGAAATTGCTTGGGCACCTGTTAATTTTAAGATTTTGACACATTCACCTCAAATGTACAATCATGCGCTAAAAAACGCATTTAAAGCAATAAAAAGGTGATTATGGCTGTCAAACCTAAACCAAACGTTGTGCACTCAAATCTTTTGCTGTATTTAGTTTATTTTGGCATCCGGATGATGATTCTAGCATGAAATTGCTTGGGCACCTGTTAATTTTTAAGATTTTGACACATTCAGCTCAAATGTACACAATTGCTGATTATGGCTGTCAAATCTAAACAAACGTTGTGCACTCAAATCTTTTGCTGTATTTAGTTTATTTTGGCATCCGGATGATGATTCTAGCATGAAATTGCTTGGGCACCTGTTAAGTTTAAGATTTTGACACATTCAGCTCAAATGTACAATCATGCGCTAAAAAACGCATTTAAAGCAATAAAAAGGTGATTATGGCTGTCAAACCTAAACCAAAACGTTGTGCACTCAAATCTTTTGCTGTATTTAGTTTATTTTGGCAATCCGGATGATGATTCTACCATGAAATTGCTTGGGCACCTGTTATTTTTAAGATTTTGACACATTCAGCTCAAATGTACACAATTGCTGATTATGGCTGTCAAATCTAAACCAAACGTTGTGCACTCAAATCTTTTGCTGTATTTAGTTTATTTTGGCATCCGGATGATGATTCTAGCATGAAATTGCTTGGGCACCTGTTAATTTTTAAGATTTTGACACATTCAGCTCAAATGTACAATCATGCGCTACAAACGCATTTTAAAGCAATAAAAAAGGTGATTATGGCTGTCAAACCTAAACCAAACGTGCACTCAAATCTTTTGCTGTATTTAGTTTATTTTGGCATCCGGATGATGATTCTAGCATGAAATTGCTTGGGCACCTGTTAATTTTTAAGATTTTGACACATTCAGCT